>NW_010546755.1:0-27993 GCF_000687285.1 Phaethon lepturus
TTAATGATTCTGTGATTCTGTGATCTCCAAAATGGGCATATTTCATCTGCTATATTTTCTAACTATCTATAAACAAGAAAATAGATAATAAAATAAATCCCTTTATGTCTGAATACATCTGTAAAGTTTCCAAATCCCCATGTATAATGGATGTTAGAAATGTTTCTCAAACAGTTTTAAAAGTTATTTGAGGTTTGAAGAAAGTACCTGACAAAACCTGAATAAGCTCAGCCTATGCAGTATTTAAACAAAAACAAAAACAACAAAACAACAAAAAAAACCAAAAACAAAGCAAGAAACAAAACCAAAAAACACTGAGATTCGACTACAACATTGAAATACAGGAAGAATTTCAGACATTGAAATATTTAAACAAAGTAAAAAAAATGGCTGTGACTAAAAGTCAAAACAGATTGAAACAAGAATGTATATTTTTATCAATGAAGGTGGTTAAGGAATGGAACAAAGTCTCAAGAAAGGTAATGAATTTTCTGTCTCTTAATGTTATCAAATCAGAAGTCTCTTGATATGGCAGAGTACAGCCCTGGCTCTAGCAGCATGATAAAATTATTATATAGCTTTGGAGTTTCCAATCATGTCAACATACTGCTAGTGCCAGGGCTGGTGAGTTCTGTCACACATTTGGAGCAAGGAGAACTGTAGTGATCAGCACTCTCCAAGAGATGTACCTACCTAAAAATACTGCAGACCATACTAAATTAAAGGTAGAAGGAATTTAAGTCTAGGTAGCATAGGAGTATTTCTGCCCAAACTTTTCTAGACAAACTTCTGAAAACTTATGGCAAAGAAGCCCTTGTCTTTAATTAAATATAGAGTAACAAGTAAGCTGAATATTCAAAAAGCTGGAAGATCACAAATTGCAAGCACTGATGGAAGAAAACAAAACTACCAAAAGCAATCTCAGCTGAGTGCTTCAGAAACAAAAGAATCTGGTAAAGTACAGGTATTTCAGAAACAGCATTATAAAAAATTAAATGTTCTTGAAATGAAGCATCAGAGAGCATGAAGGAAATCAAAGTTCATCTTTATGAAATACAGGTCCTTCATGTATGAGAAAAAAGATACAATTTTAAAAAAATCTTTAAAAATCACAGTGTGTATTGGCAGTGTCTATCAAGAAGAATGACATTTTAGAGCATTGTGTTGTGAACCTGAAAGAGGTACTCCAGAGCACAGAGGCATGATGGAAAAAGAAGCCCATCTACAGATGCATTTCAGCCCATATGACTACCTGTGTGCACATAAGATGCCACACCTTTTCTGTTGCATAAGGATACAAAGGATTACCTGTCATAACTTTAACCACTTTTTAACATGGTAAAACTACTGTCACCCTGTTTATTGTGGTTACATGTCTGTGTGGAAAGGAATGGTTACTTCAAGTTACATAGAATCATAGAATCATAGAATCACAGAATACTTTGGGTTGGAAGGAACCTTTAAAAGTCATCTAGTCCAACCTCCCTGCAATGAGCAGGGACATCTTCAATGAGATTAGGTTGCTCAGAGCCCTGTTCAACCTGACCTTGAACATTGCCAGGGATGGGACATTTACCACCTCTCTGGGCGACCTGGGCCAGTGTTTCACCACCCTCATTGTGAAAACTTCTTCCCTCTATCTAGTTTAAATTTACCTTCTTTTAGTTTAAAACCATTACCCCTTGTCCTATCACAACAAGCCCTGCTAAAAGGTCCGTCCTCATCTTTCTCAGAGGCCCCCTTTAAGTACTAGAAGACTGCAATAAGGTCTCCTTGGAGCCTTCTCTTGTCCAGGCTGAACAGCTCCAACTCTCTCAGACTGTCCTCATAAGAGAGGTGTTCCAGCCCTCTGATCATTGTTGTGGCCTCTTCTGGACCTTCCTCAACAGGTCCATGTCTTTCCTGTGCTGAGGGCTCCAGAGCTGGACACAGGGCTCCAGGTGGGGTCTCACCAGAGCAGAGCAGAGAGGAGCAGAATCCTCTCCCTCGCCCTGCTGGCCAGAGATGCTTTGGATGCAGCCCAGGACATAATTGGCCTTCTGGGTTGTGAGTGCGCATTGCCAGCTCATGTCCAGCTTTTCATCCACCCAAGTCTTTCTCGGCAGGGCTGCTTTCAATCCCTTCATCCCCCAGCCTGTATGGATACATCTATACTGAGAAATTTAACAACGCTGGAAAACCATCTCAGTCGTTGTAATTTGGTTTTCTTTGCTGTTAAGCTCTCGCTACCACACTTTTGGCCCAAGCTGACATGTGCTCACCCAAACAATTTTTGGACACAGTGTGATAGTGTGGGCCAGGGACTATTCCCAGCCAGGGACCTTTCTCAAAAGGTAGTCTGGAGTCAGACAACCTGCTTTGGACCGACAGAGGTTCTGGCAGCATGGACACAGACTTTTCCGTGCCAGTTTGTCCCAGTATCTTTGCCTTAGTGGTAAAGGAACACCTTCATTTCACTGCAGACAGCTAAAGACTTTGCTTAATTGCTTCTAATTCCTTTTCTGCTAAAAGATAATATATAGGATTGAACCAGTCTCAGATATTTCTATCTTTAAAACAGAAAGGGAATTCAGAGTGACATCCAAACTGCACAGAAATAGCTGTTCTCTAAAGCAAAAAGCAAAATAAATATATAGACACGAGTTAGTAGAAAACTCAGAAGACAGAATCAATGAGAAATTGCTACATTTTAATATAAATGAATCGAATAAATATAAGTGCATTTTCTGTACTACTGTAAGAAATACTGATAAGGATGCAAGATCTAAGATACATAGGAGGTGTGTACATCTATGTGAAATGGCATACTAATAAAAGATTTTCAAACTATTAATTGCACTTTGTTTATGCTAAGGGAATGTTAAATACCTGATGTGTTTAATACCTGAATCAACATCTTGAACACTCAAAGGGATGTACTGAAAGCGGTAACAGATTTATTGATCATTTTGACGTTATGGTTTAGGTTCCATCTGTTGATTTTGTTCCCTATGTGATTGCTCTTTTAGTTATTTAAAAAAATACACTGAAGTTCAAGTTACATATTTTTAAAATATGTTCAGATGTTCTAATTAAAAGTTAAAGTAATCACTTTAATCATATAAAAAAATATCCCCTCTGTTAAAGCTGCCCTGCATCAGTGGCAATATCTTAATTGTTTTTCAATTGTCATTTATTCTATCATTCACCACAGCTTTTATTCAATACACTGTTGCTAAGACTCTGCCTGGAAGTGATAAAACCCCATTTGATCACAGACTCAGCAGAACATAGCAATCTCCTCTTTTTTTTACCCCTGCAAACTACATTGCTGTGGCAGCTGCCCAGCTCCCTTGGGAACCCCTCCCTGGGTAGGGCTGCTGGGATAATGCACAGCACGGGGGGCAGCAAGCGCGAGAGCAGGGGCCCTTCCCCCGGGGCTCTACCAGCAGCTCCATCTCTAATTCAAGAGAGCCTGACGTTGAAGGTCTCTCAGTCATCCACACTAAACAGTGCTAAGTCATAGATCTGAGCCTTATTTTGCAGTCATCCATACTGTTTAAACGTTAGCAAGCTTCCTCACATAGATATAGCATATGCCATTCCAGGCACTCAGGAACAGCTTGTGAAATAGCAGGGGCAAAGGGCTCATCAGGGGACCATTCTCAAGAGGCAGAACAGATGAATTCACCCTGTTCTGGGGAGAAAAAGATTTTAATCATATAGGTATAAGCCTGACCATAATGTTAAATCTTAGAGACAGAAAAAAAACCCCTTCCACACTCTATCCACTAGCTTACATGTAGTCCTACTGCTCATAGCAGTAGCAGTTCAACAGGAGGGAAGAAGTAGCCTCATTGTAAAAAGGAAATGTTTTCTGCATGTTTCATTTATGACTGATACATACAGCTCTATTCATCACTTTGGTGCTGTCCTTCCTGGTGCCAAGGTCTCTGGCAGCCAATTAAGCATAACCACTATTCACAAGGACATGCTGCATATGCAGAAAGGTAACCAGATGGCCAACAGCTATAAATTTATATATAGTTGTAATATAATGGGAAAGAACAGGTGCTGCCATTGCTTCAGTCCACTGTTTTAGCATAGTGCTACACTGGATGATCTGGTCAGATGCAGCATTACTACAATTTATCATTCTTCATCAAGTGTATCCAAAATAGTGCTCATGCTGGTGGTGGTTGATGCACCCCTCTATGTAAAAGCATTAAACTAATGCAAGAAGTCCACAGAGTGGACCATCCAAGACTGCTGAGGAGAGCAGGTAAACAGTACATATGCCAAGAAAACTTTGTTAAAATTGACCATTAGGTTCCTACCTTTCCTATTGCAGAAGGCAGCACCAGGCCAAAGATGAGTTCTGATGTGGCTGATTGATAGAGTGAAAAGAAGTATTCAATATCAACCTAAAACTTAAAGCTTACTATATTTTCTAGATCTGGGCAACATATGTGTATTTATTAAGGCGTTACGATGTCAGTCTCTGTCCTCTGCAGCTGCTCTTCAACTCTGGAATTTAGTAACTTCCACTGTAGCTTACTTAGCTGTGAATGTTTGAAGAAAGGAAGTTGCTAACAGTGCAAGGCAAGTGGATGTTGCTACTTTGCTGGCCAACAAAGTAGACCATTCTCATCCCTGAGTCCAGCAACAAAAGGATTAAGAAAAAAACACAGCAACAACAACAAAGCCCAAAACCTATAAAGAGGATCTCGAGAAGAAAGCCATTTACATACAGCTTCAACAGTAACTGGAGATGAGTCTTTGACAGAGAGGCACAAATTATAACAAGCAGGCTGTCTTCCCCAGCCAAGGATGCAGCTGACAGCACTGACTCAAATTAACAAAATCTTCCAGGGCAGTGGAAAAAAAAGAAAAAAAAAGAAAAAAAGAGACTTTCATAAAGGTAAACCCCATGTGAATTGGTCTGTTTTCATTTTATCCCTTTGCTTCCTGTTACAGAATTTCTTGGATGAATAAATAATATTTTGTTTTGAAGATTTTAGCTTGGAATCACTTTAATCAAACACTGTTGTGGTCTCCTAGAAGAAAAGGACTTGCAAGTGCTTGAGGCACCTAGGCCTAGCAGGATAACAAACGAGATGTGTTGCAAAAGCAAAGCTATGTGTACTTTGCAGGCAAACATGATGTCACTTTACATATATGCTGAGCAGATACACGCTCTCACTGTCCATGCCCTGAGCTGTGTAGCTGCTCTTGTGCAGGCTGTTTTTCTCCAGCTGTTTTCTCAGGCTTATTTCCTCAGCCGTGACACCACACAAACCCAACATGTCTACGGGTGGTGTGAAGCATGGGCAAAACAAGCTGGTATCTGCATGCAGAATAGCGCACCAATGTACATCAGTAGTGATGAGGCCACATGCTTTAGCTCAAAGGGGAGAGAAGAGAGCAAAACCTTCCCTGAAAGAGATGCACTTAGAAGCAACAAAGTGAAGTTTAAAGTGTTGCTCTTTTCGCTATGACATGTGAACTTCAAGTCATTTTAAAGAATAGAGTTACAAGCTAAATGTCTCAATGGACTTTTTAATAAGAGAATTTTAGAATAAAATGTTCAGATTTAAAGTTTGTAACATTGATGTATGAAACTTTACTCACAATAATTACTCATAAATTCTCTCTCCACAGACGTGTTGTAAACACTGTGCTGATGTCTTCAAGCTCTAGCACAAGGCTCAAATAAGATTTTTGGGAAGACAAAGAAAATAAAAATTCAGAGTCAGGGCCAGGACCTGGCACCCTGATCTGGACTTCTCGGTCCAATCCAGGAGCAGGAGGAGGATGAGGAAGAACATTCTCCAGCAAATTCCTTCACTCCATGGAAAAGGGATGTTCCCTGGAAAAAGGCGGGTGGAAGAAAGAGGAAGGAAAGGACAAGTTAAGAGTGTTGTTTCCCAAAAAGGCTAAGATTTACTTGAGAGCTAAAGAATATGCTTATAAGATAGTGTAGGGCATAAGGGAGGGCTTTGCTTAAGACCTCCTTTTCATCTTTTGAATAAAACTCCATCTTTAATATTTTCGATCTATACTTCTGCCAGGCCTGAACAGAGAAAGATGGTTTCTTCAAAGATGAGGCCATACTTGTGATTAAAGCTACCTGTGAAGCAAGAAAAACCTTTCTGCATAAATGGAGACCTTGACCAGGACTTCACAATCTTCTGGTTATGTTGCTGAGAAATACTGAATTTAAAAAATATTACTGTTCATAACTATGGCAATTATAAATATGGCATGGATACTGAATAACCATTGTAAGAATTCACCACTGATTCTGTATTTGAGTAAGACAAGCAACAAATCTGATGAGACTTATGGTCTAGATGATGCATTAATACTATTTCAAATCCTGTTTAGTTTGATTCCTAGTCATAGACCACAAGCTGCTTACACTAGACACTATCAAAACACAGAACAAAATGCTGTTCCAAAACACTTGCAATTTAAAGATAAAATAAATCATAATAGACAGACTAATAGTGACAGTGATTCAGAATAAGTGTCAAAAAGTCCCACAGATGGTATATGAGTTATTTGGTCCCAATACAATCTCCACACAATCCCTGCTCTGTTAAGTGCAGGTACTGAAACCTATGCTCTATATTTATCTGTGTGCTATTTCGAGCAACACTTACAATGTTGGATATTTTATTCAATCTCTTTTTATAATATGTCATATTCCACAGTATGGGATGCTTCCAAATCAAAACTCTTTTCCTTCAAAAAAGTGTTGTTTCAAGATCCTCCACATTTGGACACGGAGCTTGTTCTGAAAAGGTAGTGCAATTAAGAGGACCTTAACCTTTTCCTTCTGGCACTGACATATGGTGTAGAAAAGTTTAAATGTAATCACTTTGCAGACAGTGCTGCCAAAAATTATCTATCAATTAAGGCTGGAAAAAGAAGAAGGATTTAGAAATTAACTTGATGACTCTTAAGCTCTGACCAGGAGTCATTCTTGGGAGATAGCTGCCACTTTCATTATATGTATTTGTAACATCAGAAAGCACTTTAGCTCTCAATATAACATTATTTTAATAAAATAATTAATCTTAATGTATAAATATAACATATCAACATACCCTTTGCAATATTTCACCGGTCTGTTATGAGATGAAAGGTACTTCCAGGATCATCTTGATTTAGACTATCTACGGCCATTCATCCGCAATTTTTCTTCAAGACCATGAAACAATAACCAGATGTCTTTAAATAGCTTTCACTTATTTGTCATGTGCATGCCCTTGGAAGTATGTCGACAGAAACAGCCAACTAAAATTACAGTTTTTGAAAATATCACATAAGAATTCAAACTGCATGTTAATTAAATGAATAAGAGGATCTGGATGTTTTCTGAGCCCCTGAAGCAGTCTGCTACTAAATAAAATGCACCAAGGCGCATTTCGTGGGCCTAACATGGCTTGTGCTCTGATGCTGCATTCTCCTTTCTTTCCTCACCTGCAGAGAGGGTGGCCCATCCTGTGCCAAAACTATGTCAACAGCATGGTAATACATAAACTGTACTGTCAATCATGTGCCCTGGCCTTGTTTATTTCTCTAGTCCAGATATAGGTCATATAAAAACATTACCTTTCTCAGTGGGGGGAAAAAAAAAGCACAGATTACAAAAGGTTTTGACTTTGAGGCAACTTTTTAAACAAATTAGTAGATAGTCTTCTCACAGCCTTATGCTTGCCTCAACTAGCACAATCTAGTCTTTTCAAAACCACACAAAACATTAAAGATCTGTCTCTAGAATACCTTGTTTTGAATAGTATCTTTCCACTCCAACAGCATTTCACTAGACCTCACACTTAAAAACAAATACACAGCAGAAGACAGAGAAAAATGAGCAAACTATAGAGTAATGAAGTGGTAATAAAAACAATAGAGCTTGTTCCTGACATGATCATGTCTCTTCAGCATCACAGTCGATTGGGATTCCACCAGACCTCCACTCTGAATTTGATAGCTGCCCCTGGAAGCTTCCAGGAATCATAAGGTTGTCAAAATATTGCATCATCTTCCATTTGTGTGAAGAAAGAACACATGAATAATTGTAGTTGCTTCCCTGTCTTAGTCATCTTCTTGCTATTCTTGTTTAAATTGACTGTTAAAACTCCTTATTTCAGATAGAGCCCAGACACAGTAGCCTGGCACAAATTGCTACCCATGGGGCCATCAGTCATGTTAGTTCACATGAAAAGGCAAACAGCATGGGGCCAAATTAGGTGTGGAGCTTCATACACCAAATGCACATGTCTAATGTCACCACTGATTTTCTTATATGTGCTGTCAATCTATACTGGCAATATATGAGAAGTAGGAAAACTTTTGGAGGCAGCTTAATTTAAAATTTTGGTTTTTGGTCTAAGTACTCCATTTACTTAGACACAAATAAACAGTAATAGGATAAGCATGTGCATATTTCCTGTACTGATTAGCTTCCCATGGGCTTGATCCAATTTCAACTCAAGTCAATGGGAATCTTTCCACTTTCTTCAATGGCTGTTGGCTCACATCCTCAATAAAAAGCATACTTCACTGAGAAGCAGTTGTTCTCCATAAGAAAAATATTAAAGGATTGGAGTCCACAAGGCAAAAATAGGCATAAGATGCCCTGTGAGCATGCTGACAAGATAACCACAACTAGAAATGAGCAATTTGATAAACTGCAAGCCACATTTGGTAATTTGGAGACATAGGGATTCAAATTTACAAAGTAAAACACATTACTTATTGCACTGAAAAAATAATTACTCTGTTGTCAAACTTAACCCTTCAGGTTAGATGAACCTTGCCTGTTCCACTTTAATAGTATCTTCACCTTATTATCAGGTAATTTCAGAGGGTTGTTTATTCACATACTGGTTTTAATAGTGAAATTGAGCTTGTCCAAATAGAAGAGGGTGGGGATGCACTTTGGATTGAGCTGAATTGGAACAATAAGAACTTTTCATCACTGAAACAATGAACAGTAACAACAATTGTGGCTGGAAGTGCAAGATTGATTTTCATGTGCCTTTAGTTCCCAAACGTTACTTTGACAAGAAATAATTCATGCTGCTGACAAAATCTCTTTTTATTTACATTTTTGGTCAATATCATTCACAATATCAAAACTGCATGGTTTTCAGCAAACTAATTTTCTAGAAAATCATTCATCTCTAGCCATAAGCGGTTAATCACAAATATTTGTCCACTTACACTGTCTTAAGATTAAAAGAGAAAAACCCTGTCATCCACACCAATAAATGGCTACTACAGAAGACAATCAAAATGATGATGCACTGTAGTTCTGTGGTATTCTGAAAATTAGTTTAGAAGCGTTATGTATCCAAGCGTAACTAGTAAGGAGCAGAATGCAGGTCACCAGGTAACACCCTGGGTCTGAAGTTTATGTATACCACACTACTCCATATATTATGGTATAAAACAACAAAAAATATTTGGAAGGCCATCTAGTGTCATTCAAGTGAAATGCAACATATTTAATTGCTTCAAATTCATACACCTGTTCTCCCATAGAACAACTACAAAATTCACAAGTATTCACTTTTGTTTCAAAATAAACTGATCATCACCACCTCCACAACATCGTTGACATTTTGCAAGGAAATTGTATTCAATTTAGCTGTCACAAATATATAAGACTTTATATCAGAAAATGATGGAAGACAATATTACTAAAAGGAAAATATACACAGAAAGCGAAAGAAGTAAAATTGCTGTCATTGTAAGACTTTGGCAACTAACATTAAAATGTCAAAATATAATGAAATATAACTTTGCAAAATAAAAATAGGAAATCAGGAAGATGGTGTGATACCAAATCTGACTGAGGAAAGACAAATTCATCCAGTCACAGTGCAGCAACATAGCAATAGAAATGTGTTAACTATAAATGTGTTCTGAGCATGAAAGAATACTCATTTTATAGCTATTGCAAATGTGAGTGAATGGAGAAGTAAATAAATAGTATCTGTTATACTCATCTTAATTTCTTTCCACTAAACACACATCCACAAATAGCCTTCCTCACTATAAGGCTAGAAGGAAAGCTCTGATTACCTGCTCTTACTTTATAAAATCATACAGGCTGCAGAACCTCAATGCACTCATAATACATACAGCATGTATAAGAAAATAATGAATTTCACACACATCTTCATTGTTGTTTTATGTGCACGTGAAAAGACTTTCATACATGTGATAACTTAACTTTCTGTTTTTCAGAGAAATCTTTTTATCCTAGTAAGAATATACACCGAAAGAATTATTGTGAAGCAGTAATAACTGTGTTTCCTTTACAGCATACTGCTCACTTTTGTTGTAATATTATACACTCTTTACTTCAGAAATGCTGGGAGGCAAACAACTTACCTTAGTATTTATCTGAGATTATACACCAGGCTAATGACTACAGCAACCTTATATTTAAATTAAGGATTTAAAGTTTACAGCTCGAGGCCTATGATGGTATATAAAAATTCCCATTAAAAAGTACAACTGCTTTCTGATTTGACTAATGAACTCACAGTGGGATTTACAGTGTTTGTAAAACTTCTTTTCTTGCACATTTTATCATAAATTATAGCAATAAAAAAACCAAATACAGCTTCATTAGTCAGTGCCACAATTTACTGTGCTGTCATTTACTCCATTTAACTTTTTCTGTTAAAAAGTAACAAATTCATGCTGCTTTATCAGTGGTATTGCTCAAATATGACAAAGTTTGAAGATGGGAAGAAGAGTTCTGTGATGCTGATGGCATGGCAAGGAAGTTTTTCCATTAGACTGTATCTGTGGAGATCCTTTCCAGCCATACCTTTGTTACAGGACAGACATAGGTCAAAACAATAAACCCGCATCTGAAACCACAGAATTTTTTTATCAGATTCAATCCTAATTAAGTCACTGTTCTCTGGTTCCAGTCTGACAAAATGAAAATGACATCATAAGAATTTTACTATTAAGACATCAAAAATCTCACATGAGCAGGTAACAAGTTCTGTACCAAATCTGAATTTTAGGTCTGATTCACCTTAAATTCAAACCCCCATTTCATATTTAGATCCTCATACTACTGAACATTTGCATTGTTTTTGATGCAACTACATCCAAAGCAACAAAAAGGCCAGGGGTCTTCCTTCTGAAGGAGCCACAGTAATAACATAAGGCCCCATTCTCTACTTGCTCACACCATCCACACTACAGAGAGGTCCCCACTGTTGACTCTTCCTTTGGAAGACCTGGACTTTTATTGACAAGTGCACTGATGGACTATCATGTTTGTGCAATAGCCACCCAGACCAACTATCAACAGACACAGCATCCACCTCCCACCCACCCTTTAGCTTAGAGGGACAGCTTGCACTCCTAGAAAGGGTCCCCACTGCTGTTAATGGCTGTAAGCCAAAACCAGGGTGTAAGAACCAATCATACATATCATGTGTGAGTCCAGGGCAATACCAGCTCGTTGCACCAGGTGCTCTGCCTAGTGACACATGCCTACATTCCCGTCACCTTGGCTGTAACCTGCTTCCATACACCAATGGGTTCTCTGCCTGTTGAGTCCTCTGCTCTCTCTCACCAGTTGTAAAGGTCAGATCCACCAGTGTCACAGCTCTGTTCTCTGCTACGTATAAAAGTAGTCACCCACTTTTAGAGCAGAGACTGAAAACCAACAGGAGTCGTTCTATCCAAGTACAAAATGCTATCTCCCCATCCATTTTCTCCCATATTTCTCCTCATTTTTATCTATATAATTCTCAGCTGCATTCATAGAATTATAGAATGGTTTGGTTTGGAAGGGACTGTAGAGATCGTTTAGTTCCAACCACCCTGCAATGAGCAGGGACATCTTCAACTAGATTCGGTTGTTCAAACCCCATCCAACCTGGCTTTGAATGTTGCCAGGGATGGGGTATCCACAACTTCTCTGGGCAACCTGTTCCAGTGTTTCACCACAATCAGAGTGAAGAATTTCTTCATAATTTCTAATCTAAATTTTCCCTCTTTCAGTTTAAAGCCATTACCCCTTGTCCTAGCACTACATGCCCTTGTAAAATGTCCCTCTCCAGCTTTATTGTAGGCCCTCTTTAAGTACTGAAAACTGCAATAAGGTCTCCCTGGAACTTTCTCTTCTCCAGGCTAAACAAACTGAACTCTCTCAGCCTGTCCTCAGAGGAGACGTGTTCCATCCCTCTGATCATTGTTGTGGCCTCCTCTGGACCCGTTCCGTCATGTCCATGCCTTTCCTGTGCTGAGGACTCCAGAGCTGGATGCAGAACTCCAGGTGGGGTCTCACCAGAGCAGAGTAGAGGGGCAGAATCCCCTCACTTGACCTGCTGGCCATGCTGCTTTTGATGCAGCCCAGCATATGGTTGGCCTTGTGCGCTGCAAGCACACATTGCCGGCTCATGTCCAGCTTTTCATTCACCAGTACCCCCAAGTCCTTCTCGGCAGGGCTGCTCTCAATCCATTCTCTGCCCAGCCTTTATTTGTGCGTGGGATTGCACCAACCCAGGTGCAGGACCCTGCACCTGGCCTTATTGAACTTCATGAGGTTCACACAGGCCCTCCTCTCAAGCCTCTCAAGGTCCCTCTGGATGGCATCATTTCCCACCAGCATGTCAACCACACTGCAGAGCTTGGTGTCATTGGCAAATTTGCTGAGGCTCCACTCAATCCCACTGTCCATGTCACCAACAAAGATGTTAAACAGTGCCGGTCCCAATACTGACCCCTGAGGAACACTTGTCACTGGTCTCCACTTGGACATTGAGCTGTTGACCGCATCTTTTTGAGTGTGACCATCCAGCCAATTCCTTATCCACTGAATGGTCCATCCATCAAATCCGTGTCTCTTCAATTTAGAGACGAGGATGTCATGTGGAACAGTATCAAATGTTTTGCACAAGTCCAGGTAGATGACATCAGTTGTTCTTCCTTTATTCACCAATGCCATAACCGCACTGTAGAAGGCCAGCAAATTTGTCAGGCATTATTTGCCCTTGGTGAAGCCATGTTGGCTGTCACTAATCACTTGTTTTCCATGTGCCTTAGCATAATTTCCTGGAGGATTTGCTCCATGATCTTGCCAGGCACAGAGGTGAGGCTGACAGTAGTTCCCAGGGTCTTCCTTGCTACCCTTTTTAAAAATGGGTGCAGTGTTTCCCTTTTTCCAGTCTCCAGGGACTTCACCTGACTGCCAGGACTTTTCAAATATCATGGAGAGGGGTTTGGCAACAACATCAGCCCATTCCCTCAGGACTCCCATGGACTTGACAAGATTCTTTAGGTTCCTTCAGGAACCTTCTTTAGGCACCTTCAAGTTCTTTAGATGATGTCGAACCTGATCTTCTACAGTGGGTGGTTCTTCATTCTCTCAGTGCCTGCCTTTGCCTTCTGAGATGAAACTTTATGCTCACCAGGAGCCTGTCACCTCGGAGGGCTTTGGCAGTTTGCCACAATCAATAAAAAGTCTGGTGAAGAATGACATTTTTGCTGTGCAAAAGAGTGACCTCAGGGGTTCAGGGCAAAAGAGTCTTCAGGGGACTTGGCCAAAACAGCTAGGGAACAGGCTTAGGACTGGTCTCACATGAGGACACCTGTTTCTGTGCTATATAACCAATGCTACATGCCAAGGTACAGGTGTACACCAAAGTGCTATTTTCAGTATCTTCCTTAGTGCTTCTGAGCAGCAGGGTTCTGTTAGAAAAGAGCTCGAGCCCTCCCTGGCTGTTGGCTTAGCCAATGCAGCATTTACCAGACTAGCCCAACCATGCCGGGGGGACGCGTTACTCTGGCAACCACCATACCATACCAAACCCAGAGAGAGCTGGAACTGCTCAGAGTTCAACACCTCTTCCCAGAATATGACTGGGATTACTTATTGCTAGCTAGGCTGAGTCTCAGATGAGGGAACCTGGGAAGTCCTAGGCTTTAGGCTGCCTCCCCAGGAGACAAGGGCTAGTGTTACAGAAACAAGGGTTCATGAACCACTAGCCTTCTTCATTTAAGGTTTCCTAGTCCTGCCTTTTCTTCACCTGCATCTTATACAGCAGCCTTTCCCTCTTTCTCTGCCCATAGGGGCACCCATGCAGTCTCTGGGGCTAATGTTCCTGCTTTTAATCCCAGTATTCCTTATCCTCTGTCCCTGCAACATACCAATGTTTGTCCCACCAAACTATAGAAGGGTCTGCTATTACAAGCTTATTTCAAGCCCCTAGAGAAAGAATGATCCTAACATACCGCCGTTAATAAAATCCGGAAACGGTGCTTTATCTGGCAGAAAAATACAGGAGATACATTCTTCTACTCCTGAGACACTGGAGCTTAGAAATCCTAGTAGTGATTGACATGTCTCTGTCTTGTCTCAAGCACAGATAACTCCGCTTTGGCTTTTCTCCAATTCCATTTCCAAAAAGGGATCAAGCCACAGAGATAATCTAAGTGGTGGAAATACCTGCTGTGGAAAGCAGTAAGCAGGGATGCAAGGAGCAGGCACAGTGATTCTGAGGTGATGTTTTGGACATGAACTAGGTTGCTTTCTACAGAGCAAATTAAAGTGATTCAGTCAAATGAGTGCTGGGTAATCAGCAGATCTGAGCTATCCTGAAGAACACAACAGATAACATCTTCTATGGGGTTCTTTCTTGGTCTGAGTCAAAAGTATGGCTTCAAAAACACACTTAAAATCTGTCCTGACATAAAAACCTACTGACAGAGTAATATCAAAAGAATCCTCTCTTTCCCCCAGATGTTTGGCTTTGGACTAGCCGTACTGGGCCATGATCCACAATGACTGACTATTTTCAACATATTTTAAGTTTGCATCACAAACAAAATAGTTTTGAGGTTTTTATGCATCACACTGGGAAAATGAAGCTGAGCAGTAATTTCTTGCCCAACCTCTTTGAGAAGGGCACATACGATATCTTAGATATTTTAGTATACTTAGCATGAATGTTTCCTGCATCTGACATGCATCTCATCATCTTCTGTTGGAGAAAGCCCTTGCTTCCAGAATTTCTAGTGGTATTGTCTCCGGGCTATCATTATATGTAATATATGTGTATCATTATATGCAATGAAAGAAAATGGGTCTACAATTAGTTTAATAATATATATACCATAAACATACTATATAACTATAGCCTATATTTCTTTCAAAGTTGCACTGGGATTTTATTTCTATAAGCTAATTTCAATAGCTAATAAGCAGAGGCTTGCAGGTCTGTACATTGGTCTATTCCACTATCATAAAACATAATTTAATTCAGAAGACAAGAGGATGCATTGTTCAGATGAGAGATACGCTCCACAGTCATTTAAACATGCTTTTGGACATTTATGTACTACTAGCAGCAACCCAAGCAGTAACTGCCCATGAATATGAGCAGACGTTTCAATCTCTGATACCAACCCACGCAAGACAGGGTTGTGGCAATACCTAGCAAGTCTCTTAACAATCCTTCAAGTGCCAGTCCAGGGCTGCAAACCACCACACCACAGTGTCTCCCACGTGGCAGCAGTGATCCCAGCTAATATGATCCCTAGCACCAGACTCCTTTGAAGCAAGGAAATAACTGAATCCAATTGCTGGAACAACTTCTGAAGTTGTGCTATCACTTTCCCTGAGCTATTTATATATCATGGCATTCTTGAGTACTGATGCCTTGGTGTTCTGCACTTCTCTTTGAACATGTTATAATGAAGTAGTTCCTGGTTTGACATAACTACTTTATCATCGCATCATCAGAGAGTGTGGAAAAAGCAAAAGTTCCAAAGATTTTACTAGTCAGGCATATCAGAACATGCATATATATACACAACGAGAGAGAGAAATAAAAAATTATGTTTCCATTATTTGCAAAAGAGTAAGATCTTGTTAGGAATTATCACATTGCAACCTCTTTCATTTAATCATTCATTTTGAAGGATGTCTTATTATTTTAAATATGTATACAATATATATTTATATTTATATAAATTACATGTTTATATTTTACATATAATCTACATTTATATATTTTTTAATATATTACATATGAAAAGCCACAGCCACACCAGGCCAAAAAATAACGTAGTCATATACTTATATAAGAACTAAATCTTATTCCAAACATTTTCTTAGAACTTTTGGAAGCTGGAAGTCATATTCATTCAACTGCACAGATGAAACTCAAGACTGGAAAAGAGGAATATTTAGCTGTGCTAAGGCACATGGAGAACAGGGAGGGGATTCGAGACAGCCAGCATGGCTTCACCCAGGGAAAGTCCTGCCTGACCAACCTAGTGGCCTTCTGTGATGGAGTGACCACATCAGTGGACAAGAGAAGAGCTACCGATGTTGTCTATCTGGATTTTTGTAAGGCTTTTGACACAGTACCCCACAACATCCTTCTCTCTAAATTGGAGAGATATGGATTTGATGTGTGGACTGTTGTGTGGATGAGGAATTGGTTGGATGGTCACATCCAGAGGGTAGTGGTCAATGGCTCAATAGCCAGATGGAGATCAGTGACAAGTGGTGTCCGTCCGGGGTCTGTACTGGGGCCAATAATAAAGATGGGGACAGACATGTTAGCAGGGCCTGTAGTAATAGGACAAGGTGTAGTGGTTTTAACCTAAAAGAGGGTAGATTTTGTCTAGGTATAAGGAAGAAATTTTTCACCATGAGGGTGGTGAAACACTGGGCCAGGCTGCCCAGAGAGGTTGTAGATGCCCCATCCCTGGAGACATTCCAGGTCAGGTTGGATGGGGCTCTGAGCAACCCAATCTAGTTGAATATGTCCCTGCTCACTGCAGGGAAGTTGGACTATATGACCTTAAAAGGTCCCTTTCAGCCTAGATTTTCTATGTTTCTATGATTCAATGAGCACTGAACATTTTTAGAAAATCCCAAGTTTTATACTATTACTATTTATTTCTTATAACTTTTTTCATTATTTCCCAGAATTGAAGTTTTTTAAATGCTACTCTCCACTGAAAACAAAAATAGGAGGGAAGACCAATTTCTGTATGATTTATGGTGTCTTATAAAAATAGATATATGAGTAGAAATTAATGAACAAAAGGGGTTTCAAAGCTTTTGTCTCTTGGTGAAAAATCAAAAACATGATTTTAAGAAATAACTATTAAAGTTCAGTTTTCTTATAATCTGGACAAAAAAATGTTAAAATATCAGCATTTGTCATGGAATGAAGGTTACTGCAATATTTCTGTTTAGACATGATGATAGAACTTTCCAGGGTTCTGCGTTTTGATGGAAATAAACCATTTCAACATTCATTAATCTATTTTTATTTAGTATGTTAAATAGAATTGAAATGTTCTTTCAAGTCGATTGAAGTGAACATTAAACTTTATTTGGTGTAGTGCAGTGATGCTTCCTAGGACTGGTAATTTGGGGTTTCATGCTGTCATGGTTTAGCCCCAGCCGGCAACTAAGCTCCACGCAGCCGCTCGCTCACTCCCCCCTCCCGCAGTGGGTCAGGGGAGAGAACTGGGAAAGAACTCGTGGGTTGAGATAAAAACAGTTTAATAGGACAACAAGAGAGAAGGAAACAACAACGATAACAACAATGATAATACCAACAAAGGAATGTACAAGAACAAGTGATGCCCAATACAGCAATTGCTCACCACTCCGTGATCGACAGCCCGTCCCCGAGCAGCGATTTCCGCCCCCCGGCCAACTCCAGTTTATGTACTGGGCATGACATAGTATGGTAGGGAATATCCCTGGGTCAGCTGCCCTGCCTGTGTCCCCTCCCAGCTCCCCGTGCACCCCCAGCCTGCTCGCTGGCAGCCCAGTACGAGAAGCTGGACTGACCTTGACTACTTGACAACAGTTCAAAACATCAGCACCTTATCAACATTTTCTCATCCTAAATCCAAAACACAGCCTCATGCTACCTTCTGTGAAGAAAACCAGCTCTATCCTGGCTAAAACTAGGACACCTGCTTTTACTGTTTTTCTATGTAGAATGTGCTCTCTGGTCACTCTTTAAAAAAAAATCACTCATCTCTCACAGAAAATTGAAAGCACTCTCTCTCCTTATTCCCTGAGACTTTTTTGAAACCCACTGAGGGAGTAATATCTCTTTGAGTTGATGTTTTGGACACTACTTTTGGACTTTCAGTCTCCCCACCCATTCTGGAGCACATAAGCGATCTTAGCTGAGTAACTGACAACGACAGCCATCCCCAGAAGAGCCTGAGTGAAAGAAGGCACCTTACAAGACATACAGTCTCCATGGAGAGAGGTAGATTTGGGTGGATTGGACGTTCTTTGAAGACTTTCCAAGCCAGTCAAAGGAGAAAAGGCAGTGCTTCCATGAAATGTTGTGAATGTTCTTTTGTCAGTTTCACTAACTGGAAATTTAGGTTAGGAAATTTAAACGGGTTTTGTTAGGTGGATGGCATTGACCTGCTCTGCCAAAAAAAATGGCAGCTAAATTGAACAGTCTGGATTACACCTTTTGTAAAAGAGAAGGAAGACCTTCTAATAAAAGGAACAGTCCTAAGGTTCTCTCCTAGTAGCTTATTAATACTCATTTCAGCTTCTTCTGGAGTACAAAGGAAAGCATATTGGCTACTTTAATGAGGAAGAGACAGATATTAATTACTAGCAAGTAAATGATGCTTCAGATTAGATACATGAGTCAGAAGGAAGACAATAACCTAATGAGCCAACAACCACTGTGCACAAGAAAATAAAGCAAATCTAGATAAAATTATATACCTCTGCCGGACTATTTCTAATAAAGATCAAATATTACTAAAAAATATTGGTAATTATCTTTCTTAAACTTCTGTCCTACGAGCACCATGTCAGAGATGTATGTTTAACATGTATGTGCAGACTTCAGCAGCACTCAAATTTTCTTTCAGTGTTGTTTGTTACACCCTGAAGAGTAGTGCATATTAATTTTTTTTGTTTGAAAGTAATAACTAAAGGGTATTGTACTAGAAATGAATGATCTGTGTTTAGGAAACAATCCTAGCTGAACATAGAATCACAGAACAGATGATGTTGGAAGGCACTCTTGAGAATCATCTAGGCCACCATCCCTTCTCAAAGAAGTGTCAAGGAGAGCAGCACTGTATCCAGCCAAATTCCTAATATCTCCAGGGATGGAGACTCCACAAGTTCACTGAGCAACCAGTTTCAGTGTTTGACAACCCTCAAAGTAAAATAGTGTTTTCTTATATTTTAGTGGAATTTCCTATATTTCAGTTCATGCCAATTGCCTCTTCTCCTTCCACTGAGCATCACTGAGAAGAGTCTGGCTCTGTCTTCTTTACATCCTCCCATCAGGTGTTTATACACATTGATGTATATAATATATATATATAAGATCCCTCTGAGCTTTCTCTTCTCCAGACTGAACAGACCCAGCTCCCTCAGTCTTTCTTCATATGTGTGAAGCTCTGGTCCCTTCATCACCTTTGTGGCCCTTCTCTGGACTTGATCCAGTTTGTCTATGACTCTCTTGTACTAAGCAAGGGCAGTACTAGGCAGCACCTAGGGTCTACCGCTAGTGACCAGCATCCAGCTGCTCTTTGCATCAGTGATCACAAACCTTTGAGCCCCACAGTTCAGACAGTTTTCAGCCTACCTTGCTGTCTTCTTACCTACAGTATACTTCATCAGTTTGTCTATGAGGATATTATGAAGGACAGTGTTCAAAGTCTTGCTGAAAAATATTATTTACTCCATCACCTTCCCAAGGCTCAAGGTAAGGCTGAGAAACTTGAAGTTCCCCAGATCCTTCTTTTTCATGCCACCAATGACACTTACTTCTCCCAGTCCTTAGAAATTTCCCTCAGTGGCGTGGAGCATTTGTATCAAAATCAACTGCTGCTATGTTTTCTCCCTTTTTAACCTTGACTTTAAAAATATCCTGTATTTTAAAGCTTTAGCTGAAACACCATGTAGATTAAAAAACACCCAAGATGATGATTGCAATTACATGCTTAGCAAAATTAATTTCAAGAAAACAGTAGTGTAGAGGTCAAAATAGGGAAAGGACAGGTTGTTTAAGAAAGAGAGAGTGACATTTACAGGGTATGAGAAAACTCACCTTAAGTACTTAAGGAAGTAACCAAATATCTAAATTCTCAGTAGTTTTACTGAGGATCTTGTGGAGGACCCAACTGATCCCACTGGAGTAGAGAAGAAGAAAAAAAAAAGATTCAAAGAGGACCCAGAGAATTACAAAAATCTAGCTTAAAAATTTCTGAATTAAACCAATTTGCACACATCTGGGAAATAACATAATGGAAATATTGAAAATAGTCAACTATTAGGAACAGAGCATAGTTTTATTTTGATGGGGTGGCTTGGTTGGTGAATAAGGGGAAAGGAGTTGTTGTGACACATCTTGAACTTCGTGGAGTTTCTGACACCTCATCTCATGACATTATCACAAGCCAGCTAAAGAGTTATGATATAGCTTTAATCATCCATAAATATGTGGCTGCTCCTGGAATGTTCCCAATGCCATTTTTCTCTCAGGCCGTGTTGCAAGAGGAAAAATAGCACTCTTATGGGGATGGCTTTGTGCAGACCTCTGGATGTAGAGAATGACTTAGAACACATATTCCAAATTAGGGGAAATTTTATTCCTAGTCCTTTCATCATACCTATTCCTGCTTTGGCTGTTTCTGCAGTTCCTCCTTGCTGGCTGAAATCTCTTGCTCTTTCCATGATATGGAAGAAGAGATTTATGCATAAGTATTTTCAGAATTAGGCTTTTGTTCACCTCACCAGTGTAGCAGGATTTTAGGATGATTCGTACTGATACAGAATTTTTTGAAATAGTAAGTTAAATTATTTAGATATTGAAAAGGAATCCCTGTTGCCTTTTTCAAATTTACATTACAGCATATCACTGTACCACTTAAACTGCTCATACCTACTAAATGTCATCTACATTCAGACGTTCAAAATATCTTCCCACACACTCACCTTTCTCAAACTTTCTTCCATTCTTGCAATAGATCATGAAGCAATGGCACAGGGAAACAACAGATCATGAGTCATCTCTCTCCTGAACCCAGCTCAACAGGCAAGCATCAATGAGATTGCCATTTGGAAGTATTTGTTCAAAGCCATTGTTAGTAAGTGCACAGCTTGCTGCAGCTCTAGGAATTACCTCCAGGACATCTGGCTTCATGCCCAACCTCTCCATGTGAACTTCCCTGAAAATAAACCACCAGAAAGTATAAAAATGTATTGACTTGTCTGCAGAAAAGATTTGCAGGCTGTTTGCTTTCTTGTAAAGTAAAAAATAACAAGGTTGATGTGAGCAAACAGAAAGACATAAAGAAGCTAAGACCTGTCAATAAAAAGACAAAGCATTATTCAGCTGAAAGTCATTCCACTGGGGATTATCTCTAAAAGCAAGCTTTGTTTTTGACATTATGTTTTTAAAAGTCGGTTGAACTTTCCTTTAAAAAAATGTCATTATTTACAAGACTTCAAGAAAGAGGTGATCAAAGAGCATCTCACAGCAATTATTATTTCATTATTTGAAAAATCATCCAGTAGTTGTGTATGTGTGAAGAACAGAACTTCGTGCCTGTGATGCTTACATCACTGGGGAGCCCAGACTCGAATTTCCCAAGTAACTACTAATTCATATTTTTGTATACATCCTGTGTTGGGGAAACAAGTTTACCCTTGCAAAGAAAGCCAAACAGTGTTTCTGCATTGGAGTCATTCTGCTCTGTACTCAGTGCTCCCTCTGCCAAAGATTTTAATCCCAAATGATAGTTTATATTGCTTAAAAGTAAGCAAGCGAATGAAAGTCAGTTCAGCTACACTTCATGCATTGCCTCTGATTAAATTGGGTTCCCTTATGTTAAGAAGATATTACTAACAACTTGAAGTGGATAAAGCCACAGCTTTAATTATGTATAATAAAATCCTTTTAGGTGTGATTCATATTTCATATGACAACCATCTTGCTTTACGTTATGGAAGTAGAAATATCAAAATTATTTAAGTATCTGAAATTAAAAAAAAAACCTGGAAAGAGACCTGATACTTGCTAACATGGGTTTGAGTACATATATATTAACGCAAAGACACTGTTGGATTTCAGAAGTTATCAGGATAGTAGAGACTTGATAAAACATCTAACCTACTCTGTACAAATCAGCAACCAAAACCTATCGAACCCAAAACAAATATCTGAATGATGAAGTTCTATTGCTCAGAGTTTTCAAACTTTGTTCTTTAAAAAAACACAGAATCCTTTGCCTTAGGATTTCTAGACCACTGTAAAGGTGCTGAGCTTACTTACCATGAGGAAGTGGTTCTTTGAAAAGACTGCTGGGGAATCTTTTCTTTCTAACCAAAGTTCTAACATGTTAACATAGCTATTTTTCCCAAAATGTGGCAAAAGACAGTAACGCAGTGGGGAATCTTCCAGGAGGGTCTGTGTGACCTCCATAGCTGCAGCTGCCCTTTGGCAGGTGTTAGCTGCAACATCTTGAGAGCATTCAGCATCATACCTCTCCTGTGAAAGAGAAAAACTAAAGCTAGGAACATCTGTAGAACTAGCAGAGGCTAAGGTACTTTTCATGACAAATAGCCAAACTAACAAAAAATAAAATGGTCCAGTTGACAAGAAAATAATCTTGAAACTTCTCTTCCATTTGCACTGAACATTTAGTGCTTCAAGAAATATCAGTTCTCTGGTGTTTGCTTTCAATTTTCAGTAACTACCCTGTTTTCTGGTTTTGCCTTTATCAAGAACAAAAATACAGAGAAACTGTAATTAAAGACTGGTTTTGCAATCTTTTAAATAGACTATTGACTGGAAGGCAACAGAGCTCTCATGTGGCAGTAATATCTGTTTAACTTCTAGTCTTACTTGCAATAAAGCATGATTTGATAAAACAAAAAAATGTAATACAGGAGATTACCTTAACAACAAACCACTATTTGAGAATAAATGTCTTTTTAAAACATGCTAGCCCTTACTCCATAATAATTAAAAGGATAATCAGTATTTTTGTCTTCAAATATTATAAAGTATCAGCTGTTATAATTAATGAATGAGCTAGATCACAGTTCTACAAAGAATTCAGTCACCGTTGCAGGTTGTTCTATCAAGGTCAATTGACTTACAAGTGAAATGAAGCATGCATGTAACAGTATATTCAGTAAATGTATGTTATAGTTTGTTATCAACACATGTAGAAAATATATTAATAAATTCTCTGTTAGAACAGATTATTTTGCATGCTATTAAAAAGTAATTAAGAGTAATCTGTGATTGGATGTAATTAGTATTATCAAGAAACTATTAACAGCATTAAGAATGTTATTGTTCTACTATAAAGTCAAGATTTCTATTCTTTTCAAAGTAGAAAGCCTAGCAGATACAATATTTTATTCAAAGTAATTACATGTATATTAGAGCATATCTTCTCCTTTTAAGGACATTTTAAATTGAAGAGACCCCAAATTCAAATTAAGTGAAAAAAATACTGCCACTTTCAGGCAATTTATAGCCATGCTGCACTGCCCAGAAAGTATTAGCTGGATGAGATCCTAAAGTTGTACATCACTTTTCAGGAAAACCATTCCTCCTTTTGCACTCCAGGATGCTACATGCTTGTTTCATTAGCGATTAAGTTAATGCCCAGCAGACACTGGCTGCTACCCATGTCTTGAGCTAATCTGTGCCCGTTGTTATTATGACCGCAGTCAATGTTAAATTTATGATCTTGTAATACTTAAAGGGTACAAACAGATGGGAGCCCATTGTACTCTTCGATACATATATTCACAGGCAGACAGTCCCTCTGCTTAAGGTCATAGAAAAATGAGCTCCTTATTCATGAGGAGATCTTAGAAGGAAGGTCGCAATGTTTCATAAGGTCTCATTAAAGCCAGTGAAGGTCTATCTGCTTACACCTCACCATGGCTGTTTGATAGTAGAAGAAAAGTGGAGTGAAAGAAACTGTATATATCTTTACTGTGACAAGTAACAGAGTCTTTAGTCAAGGTTACCTGACACTCCTCAGCACAAAATGTTGATTTCTGTCTGTGTATAAATTTACCACATTTTAATAATTTCCATCTCACATTGAAATCTTCTGGGAGGAAAATCATTTTAAATTAATTCATCCAACTCTGAAGACAAAGAGAAGGGAATCCAAACTGCTATGTTTATTCCTAAATCTTTTTCTCTCAAGAGATCTGCCCACCCCACAATTTGATGCAGGGGTTCAAATTTCAGTAGAGTCGCATT
Organism: Phaethon lepturus; assembly: GCF_000687285.1. Classification (NCBI taxonomy): domain Eukaryota; kingdom Metazoa; phylum Chordata; class Aves; order Phaethontiformes; family Phaethontidae; genus Phaethon; species Phaethon lepturus. Next base: position 24,291 of record NW_010546755.1, read on the forward strand.
TTGTGTCAGTGGTTTACGTTTAACTGTATCTGAAAAAAAAACCGAATAAAAAATACCGATACCAAAAATGACCAATAGAATAGGTAATGAAACTTATATTCCTGCAATTTGTAGGACCCCTTCCAGAGACTTCAAGGTAAGAGTGAACAAGACTTTTTCTGATTGAAAATACAGAAGGGAAACCAGTCAGCCATGAAGATGCATGAAGAGCATTAGGAAAAGAAAACTGGCTTAGGAAGAGAGAGACTGGAAGTCAGAGGGGTAAAAGGAAAGTGACAGTGATAAAAACAACAATCAGTAAACTCTAAAACAGGGCCAGAGTCTGGGGGACATAACTGGTACTAGGAGCGAGGGAAGGAAGCAGGGAAAGTGAATGGGGCTGGGGAGGGATCAGGGAAAAAATGAGGAGTAACTGTGACAGTGGCAAACAAGAGAAGCACTAAACAAAGAGGCTTCCAAAGAGCCTGGAAAGGACTGAACAGGCAGGCTGGGAACAGGACTGTTCTGGGACTTTAGATCAGGATAGAAGCTGGGAAGGAAACAACGGAACAGGTTTGTAAGAGTAGGAGGTGTGGGATGTTTAGGGCTCTTTCTAGGATGAAGGGAAGAGAGAGAGACACAGATGACAAGTTCTTCCTGCCTTTTTGTAAAAAAAACAGAGGCTTATACAGGGAACCAGAAACACTTGTCCCCCCAGATGGGGTACCTAAAAGACACTGATCTTCATACCACATTGAAATACCAACGCTAGCTGCTACCAGGAATCCCAACACGTGTCTCCTCGGGAAATGTTAGGTTTCAAAACTTTCTTAGGCAAACAGCATTCAACATCCTTTCTGGAAGTGGGAGGGAGGAGTTACGAACATGTCTTTCTGGAGTCGCAGTCTCTCAAGGGTCTGAAGCAGACCTGTGTGACCTGCTTATAACAGCAGCTTTGTCTCCCAGAAATGAACTGCTTTCATTTTTAAAAAGTAGCAGTTGTCCACGGGCCAAAAATTAAATATTGTTTGCACATGGCTTTGTCCATTTGTCATCAGTTTAATTTGTATCAGAGCATTGTCAAAATCCTTCATTCCAGTTTTTCCTGAAGATTGAAAATTTTGTTTTGAACATACAGAAATAACTGGTTTTGCTGGGTTTGTGTGTATTTACATCCATATTATATGTGTATTCAGAGGCCTGGGCCAGCAGTCTGTTACATTATTATCCACACAAATCCCTAGATTATTCTGTGGACACCAGAAACTAGTGAATCATGATTGAAATTAGCTGACTTTTAAATTTAAGAATATGCAAGCTCCACTCATAGCTGGGGCAGTAAAAAGGACTCCTGCTAATAACATGTGAATTCATTTTTCCCAAAGTCCAGGAAAGACTTGTCTCTTTACCATGCTACCTATTTTCATAAAACTGATTCTGTATAAAGCTATTGGTAGAACAAAAAAAAACATTTTCACTAAAAGTACAACATAACAATTTCTGTTTGCTGAAAGTTTTAGAAATTATTCTACGTGTATTCATTTAGTGACTTCCACTTCCGCTGCGATCTACCTAAAATACTGGCTCTAAGAAAAAGGACCATAAAAGTGGAAACAGTCTAGTAACATCAGGTTCTTTTTTCCCTCCCCTCATTATAGTCTCAGAAAGATGCAGGATCCATATGGAGCTGCTTAAAAACCTTAGATTTGCCAGGTTTCCCATGAGGGTATGATAGGCATCAGGTAAAACAGACATACCTGCATATATTACAGAATCACAGAAACACTAGGTTGGAAAGGACCTTCAAGATCATCAAGTCCAACCATTAATCCAGCGCCACCATGTCCCCTAAACCATGTCCTGAAACGCCACATCCACACGTTTCTTGAACACTTCCAGAGATGGCGACTCCACCACCTCCCTGGGCAGCCTGTTCCAATGCCTGACCACCCTCTTAAAATTTTTTGTTTTACAAATCTCTTTTCTCCAAGAGCTTGATTCCCAGTCTTTAAAAAAAAAAAAAAAAAAAAAAGAATATGTTTATAATGCTCCTTAATCATTATACAATGCTGCTTAGGCTCCTAGAAATAGGAATGACAGGTGTCGGTATTCAGATCCAGAATATAAATAAACACTGTTCAAAGGAAGACAAACACATGGAAGGAAAAGACCCCAACATTTCTAAACTTGGATAAAGAACAAAAACAGATAATCAAAAGGTTATAGTCAAAAATTAGGATGGTGATAAATATACAAGCTTCCCTATTGCCATCTTCAGAAAGGTGATGTAAAAAACTACATTCCGTTTACATTTGTCATTTGTAAAACCTCGCAGTGCCATAATGTTTCAAGATTTAGTAATGCCAAGCCTTTCCAAAGCAAATCAATCATAGTGAAATGGTTATTAAATAAAATTGCAAGGGAAAGCTCTATAATCCAGAGATATTTGTTATCAGCATGTTGGTCTGTTTCAACAAATAGATGAAAAACTCTGTAACGGGAAAGTTCGCTTACATCTGCTTACATGCATTATTAAAAATTAATCCTTCAATACTCGTTGTTGATAGAATCAAAGAAATTAAGAGAAGCTAATAGCCAGAGTTTTGTTATGAAGAGCAGTCTATCACTGAAAACAAACTCAAAGACAGGTTTAAACTCATGCCTTAAGGTATTTGTCGAAGTAAATAGTACAGAATGACATATTTAGCTAATTCCTGATTAGGAAATAATAGCTTTAAGAGAAAGTGGTAAGGAGTAAGTAATGGAAACAGTCAGAATTTTGGAGCACGTTGTTTCATAAAAAATGCCTGTTTGAAATGTTGGGAAGTAGTCCTGGAAGGAAAATTTAAAAAACATTTGTGAAGGTCTCAAACATACTTACACTGTAGAAAAATTAGTAAGTAAAATGTATCAAATATTACAAATATAGCATCGGTTTATTATGAATCTTTGCCCAGATCACATGATCTCTTTCCCCTTGCTTTATTATTATGACCCATGATTTATACTGGGACAATAGTTATGAACAAAGGCTGCTAGTAAGGGCTGAACAAAAGTAGATACGGTACAAAAAATTTCTAAGCTAAACAAGGTAACTGGCTTCCTTGAAATTCTTAGTAACATTCACTCCCCACGAGCACCTAGCACTAACAACCATTTCAGAAGTTATCTACCAGGAAAAAAACAATCGAAGCCAAAACATTTGCCCACAACTGAAACAGGCTGTGATATTAGGCTGTTACTAGTGATAACCTCCAACGCGTGAGGAACGTTCAGCTCCGCAGAAGAGAGCAGTACCCAGCCAAGTATCTTGCAGTCATGTATGACTGAACAATTATACAGCTAGTATACCTGGATTTACTGTACTTTAAATGCATTCATTTTATAATAACTGGGTTGGTATTGGAATTATTAAGGTAGTAACTGAAACATTCAGTAGGATTAGGAACCTACAGGGAAAGTGCTGTCTCTGGTATCCTCAGACTTCTATTCAAATGTCTGTGTCGAAATTAGAACACAACTAGTTGGACAAGTTTTAGCAAAGAGAAACCCAAACTCTTAAGGTTATAATAATAGCCCAAGTTATTCTAAATTCTTTCATTTCAAAAAATCTCGCTTTCCCAGAACAAATTTCCCAAACAATGCACATGACCATACAGAGATTTCTTCTCTATTGTCACAACAGGAAGAACAGCTGAATTTCTAACGCAGAACCTCCAGATTC
>NW_010546755.1:28024-45507 GCF_000687285.1 Phaethon lepturus
GAGCTGTCTTATTAACTGAATTTGCTTTTATGAGATACCAGGTTATTACAAACTGGTACTGTAGTCTGGTTTTTTTTCCGTGACATTCTAGATTATGCAGATTCAATTTACTTTTATTATTTTTTCCTATACACTGGATTCTAGACAGAAAGATGCTGTATGACTGGCTCTGTTTTGGTAATTCACTTTGTGACAGTAACTGTCAGTAAACAAAGTGAGAACTTTCTGGGTGTATTGGCTAAGGTAAGGTCCTGTGGTAGCACAGACAGCCAATATTTTATCCGAGCTACTGTATTTTAATATATAGATAATCTCTAAAGGTAATTTCATATCCAGATTACCCAGTGAAGCTAACCAAGGCACAAAGCTATCTTGTGCTTACTACTTCACACCAGCTAAGAAACTTCTCAAAAGTGGGACCACTCGGGGAAGGTTTTGCAGCCTTCCCCCCTGAGCCAACTCACGTCCCAGAAGTGAAAAGGGTGTTCACATGACACTGTACCTGAGTTTAAATGTTGCCAAACCACCACTTCAGTGTACTGGCAGTGGCTGAGGTGTTTCTGCAGCCGGAGCACTACTCACCGGAAACGCGGATACATTGCTTGCAGGTAATTCAGCTGTGTAAAACCGAGTGTAAAACTTCACTGTTCCTTGCCCAGTTTATTTTTCAACAGTGTTCCCTTCCTTCCTGTAGGTAATCCCCAGTCCCAAGTTTTTGATGACAAAACACAGAACAGAGCTTCCCAGCTCTTACAAACTGTTGTCATGCTCAGTTTCCTTTTATTCTCCTTTTCCTCATTCCTTTACTTCCCCCCTCTTTAGCAGATTTTTGTCTGCTTGCTCTCTCCTCTACTGTTCCTTCTCTGCTTCCCCTTAGAGAGATACTATTTTGCCACTAGAGAAGTGTTTGTCACACTTATTATCACCCTGTCTGCAGGAATATGTATCAGAATAAAACCCATTTTATCAGCACCTTTTGCATCTGTACTAAGTAAAAAGATTGGCCAATCAATAGTCTTCTCCCTCTTCTTTGCTTCTCTTCCCTTTCCTTGCTTTTATCCTGCTCCTTCTCTCTCTCCTTTCCAATACCAATCAAAAAACCTGGAAAACTCGGTGTTTGGCAGTTTTGTTCTGCATAGCAGAGGTCAGATTAAATTGCTTATGCAGTGTAGAAACCTCATGTTGCCTATCATTAGTCCAGGATGAAAGAGGAGGCAGGACCTACCCAATGGACTTTTATGAAGGGAACAGACTTGTATGCCAGTTACGACCTGAGTTATTCCCATTCTTATTCTCTTTCTCAGCCTGCCTAGATCATATTAACACTTGCTGATCTTCCACATCTTTTCTAGTTTTAATTTCCTTTTGAAATTTGCAAGAACAGTTAATTGTTGCATCCATACGGGAGACTAATAAAAGTAACACGGTGGCTGTAAGGGAACAACAGGCTTTAAGTAAAAACCCAAACAGAAATGAAGCCCAGAAAAAAAATATGTGCAGAATTTACGTTTCCTTAACCTCATATTTTTTTAATACTAAAGCAACATGGGTGTATATGTTACACAGAGTCTTCCCATGCCCCAAACTTTTATCTGAAGCAAGACAGGAATTGTATTCAATAAAAAAGGATGTATATATTTAATTACACCAAAATACATGAATTAGAAGAACTTTATTAAGGTTGCAGTCTGAAGTACTCCAAAAGATACTAAAAGTGAGGACCGGGGTTAAGTAACAGTCTTATTTTGACTTTCCTGAGGCTTTATAAATGTGCTTTCATTCACTTGACCACTTGCTCTGTTTTTCCCACAATCCACTCCAGGGTACAACTCTCTATGAAATAGGACTCTGCACAACCAACTTTACTCAGCGAACAAGAGCCTGGGCATGAACCTAGTGGTTGGAGGTTAAGGGCAATCAAAAGAGAAATTTAGAATTTGGTTCTTAATCCTACTATTATTTCAAGTTCTCTGTAGAAAGTGGAAGAGCTTCAGTAGGACAGACAAAACACACTAAGACTTAAATACACTCTCATCTCTTGGGGATGGAAGGATCTCAATCCAAACGCTATGCACTTTAACTAAGCATTCTACCCATTGGGTTATTTGGGCAAAAAAACCATGGAAGGATTATCTCCTTCATGTTCAAGAAAACATCAGCCTTTTTTTATGCATCTTTAAAAAATATGTGGATATATGTGTTTCATTTCAGGAAAACTAAAATGTACTGTATAATAAATTTGACATGAAATTACAGTTCTGATAAATCTCAACCTGAACTTTTTACAAATAGCTTGCTGAAAAGTATTTTCCCAGTCCTGCTGGGACTGGGAAAACATAGGTTTAAAATCTCTATCATTTAATCAGAGAAGGTAATCTCTGTTTTGGTTGACAGTATCTGGTAAAAAGCAGCAGAACCTTGCTATCATATAATCTTAAACTGGGTACCTTAATCTGGCTTTTACAGAATAGTATGCCCCAGACTTCATGCCACCATTTTAACCCATAGTGTACTAAGCCAAAAAAAAAAAACAAAACAAAAAACCCCAAACTATTCCCAACTTAATTCAAAAAATAAAGAATGACCTTAATATTTACTTCTCCCAGAATGATCAGTCCTGCAGCTGGTTTCCAACAATTTCTTTCATCTAGTGCCTGTCCTGCCTATTTGTAAACCCCACTGTGCACTCTGTGCTTGCACAAGACTAATACAGGAGGGTCCCGTTCTCAGGAATTACTAGTTACCACCCTAATTAACATAATTAACCATAATAGTTCCATGAAACCCAGAAGAATTAGTCTCTCTCATGCTGAAAAATGGTATTTTTCTCATCTCACTGTAATGGATATATTTAAGCTTAATTTTTAGTCTCAAGCTATGAAGTTTTACTCATTAAGGTTTTAAAGTATAAAGAAATATTAAGGTATGTAAAAAACAGGGAGTTCCTGGCTCCTGGTCCTCTAAGAGTGGCCTGCCTCTGTAAGAGAATATTACCAGTTGGAGAAGATCCCTTCACTCTTCTTTGAATTTCCTTGAAATAATTATTTAGAAATTTTAATTGATTTGTACTATACTGGAATAATTTAGGAGAATAAGGAATTAAGCATGTAGCTGATTTAATTAAAACATACAAATTACACAGTATTGCAATTAAATGGATACAAAGTGTGCTGTATAATTTGTGAGTTACATATACGCATAAGTCAAATCAAATAAACCCCGGTGGGAGAACACAAAAGCATACCATGCTCTGGATTTTTTCCCATTCAAACGTTAGCTTACAACCATCAGGTTTTTTAGTATTAAAGCTACTAAAATACACACTTTTGGAAAAAAAATCCACTCACTAAAAATGTTTTCATAAAATTTCTTAAAGCCTGCAAAGGAAACAATTACCTACCTGCCCCCTCCTTTGGTTTCATCTTTCTGGATGAAACCAAACAGAAAATCTAAACTGAAAGTTTAAAAACACAAGGATTTAAGATAAGGGAACCTTTATGCAACCCAGTTAAGACAATCTTAAGTACGAGAATCAGAGCTACACCCCACTACAATGCAGAAAACATTCAGTAATGTCACCTGTGGTTGTCATCACGGTTCTGATTTGTTTTTTTTCTTAATGACAGAAAAATAAATCAAAGGTAGCCAGGAAATCAGACACAAAAATTGGGCAGGGATGGTTTTGGTTTTTTGTTTTTTGTTTTTTTTTTTCCATTTAGAAGTATTATTTCACTTCGTTCAAGTAACTCCTCCTGCATACGGAAGGAAGGTCAGGCTGTCCTCTGTTTAGTTTTTGGTATGGAGTGCATGATAACTTGTGCCTTCCATCAGAATTGTCAACCTACATGAACACATGAGAGTAAGGAAGCCTTTGTGGTGAGGTGCCTCACCAAAGCCCCTTTCTTGCAGGCAGGTGTAAGTGAGACTTTGCAGCTGCTTCAAGCTTAAAACAGATCCCTTCATTCTGCATGGAATTTCCCAGCAGCTTCCACACCCTTATCAGTACTCACCCTTGGAGTCAAGCCCTTCAGCCAGGGGATGACAGATTCTAAAAACAAAGAGAAGATATTGTCATACCAGTAATGACCCTGTGAACAACGTACGAAACGGCTCTGGATTGCATTTTGAAGGGTGGATGGGAACCGATCGGCGCAATTTCTTTTGATTTCTTGGAGGGGGGAGGGGGAGGTTTGGGGGTTTTTTGGCCGCCTCTGTTTTACATATCCTAGCCACCCTGTGGATGGCAAAGAACATACGCTCTGCACTAGCACTGCACGGAGCTGCCCTTACTGGTGCCAGGTAATTACTGTGTTCTCTGGGCAGTGCATCTCTAACCGTTCTAACAGCCAACAGGTAATCACCAGGTAAGGTGCTACTCAGTTTGCACCCTTGTAGTAGATTTTTACCATGTGGAGAGGGAATAGGATGGAGAAAAGCAGCAGCTGTGGAACAAGAATTGTAATCACAGGAACACCCTAACAGCAAGTCCTTCTTAAAAACTGAGAACCAATTTTTGACATACTGGTTTGAAGAAAGGCTCACTATAGAGTTAAATTGTCAGATTGCAATGGTTTTTTAAGAACTTAGCTGGAAACAGAATGCTCTCACTCACTAACTAAGCACTGACATTACATATCTTGCTCCTTTCTAATACATATTTGATTCTGTCAAGTGCTCATGACCACACACAAAATTTACCATTTTTAAATTTGTCACATGATCAAAGGGACTAGATTTTGCAAAGTCATGTATTATTTATTGTACCTATTTATTACATAGTATTTTAGATAAAAGTTACATATATTTACATTATATTATCCTTTTTCCATTTATGATTTGGAATATTTCTTTTAATTCAGAAAGGGTGCTATTGATTAACTAAGACAGGAAATGTTAAACTGCAGCAAAAAGACCTGGGGCCTAATTCAGTAACAGGTGAAAGTCATTACGTATCAAAAACAGGCTCTTGTGCTGTGTATCTGGAAAGCTCTCAAGTCATTAGAATTTTTACTTATTACTAAGAAAAATGACACATCAGAAATAACCAAATACAGTAGTCAGGACTACTGTATTTGTGGCTTCACAAATTACAGGGAAATAATACTTGGAAGTTTTTTTTTTAAATAACTCTTAAAATGTACTGTAGATATTTAAATCTCTAAACATTCTGCAATGTCTCTTGGGCTTTGGTTTTGGTTTGGATTTTTTTTTCCTCTGTGAAAAGACATTTGAGTGTTCTATTTGATAAGAAATTTTATACTGAAAACAACAAATGACACTAGTAAAAAGCCATGGTTCTGATTATGTCTCACTAAGATTACTTAACATTTCAAAGTCTGGTTTTTAGTTTCTCTTCCTTATTACAATATATTTCAGCTAGTAAATCTTTCTGCTATAGGACTGTAATCCCAAGCTTCTCTAATTTTAGTGGTTTTAGATTCAATCCAGTAGGAACTGTATTTCAGAAGTACGTATTTATTCTACATAAACAAAAGTTGTTACACTGATCATTTAAATGTTTCACAAATTTCACATCATCGATCTCCTTGCAAGATATTTACTAAAAATAGCATTTCAATTATTTTTTTTCTTGTGAATGGATTTTGTTGACATTATTTTAATAATAATGATGACCAAGTAGGTATGTTTCTTTTTATATATGTGTTCTTTATATAACAGTAAACTTTAATTTCAAGGACATACAAATTATCTTTTTTAGAGGGATTGAACTGAGAAGAATTGAGATATTTGTAAAAACGGTAGAAGAGATTAAGTCTCTGTATAGGCAGTTTCAAGGAAATGTTACACTTACTGAGTCATACCATATCTCTAATAATAAAGGCACATGCAAACCAGTAATAAACCATTTTCAGATGTTTATTTGAAACCAATATAATACAGATACTCAGAGCAAACCACTTAACTGCTGCTGCAGATGCAGAGACATACCAGAATCTTAGTTTCCTGTACTCGGATTCCTGTGTGCTAAACAAAGAAAATAACACATTTCAGCTGTGTATTAAAGATCCAACAATTTTTGTCATCAAATTTCAACTATGCAAGTGTTTTTCTTTTCCTTATCAAGAGCAACAGTTTTAAAACTGTATAAATTTCTTTTCCCACTGGTCACTTCAAATGTAAAGTTTTCAATTTGGAGAACTGAAAGGCATCCAAGGTCAGCAGTTTATTTTATCAAACTGCAGTTTATAACTCCTGCATAAATGTGTGTCAGTGGACAGTATGCAAAAACTACATTATCTATTATCCACTTCAATATGGCAAACCGTCTTCTGTTAAATTAGTTATTTCTCATAGGTAATCAGAGTTTGTATGTGGGTGTTTTGATCAAGGGCGGACATTAGAGTATTACTGACTCCACACAGCAGCAGGAGATAGACCCTGCCCTTCTAACTGCCCATGTAGTACTTACAGAATGTCTAAAAAGATGTCAACCACTACACTTTCTTGTGATATAGAGTATTATCTGCCTACTAGTTTTATGGTGTGTCAAGGTCTGATGAAATGAGTTCAATCTATTTCTTCCATCCACTGAAGAAAAAAAGGATTGTGAGCATTTTTACTAGAAGGCATATTTATACATATTTAATATCTGCATATTTATAAATAAAGGATTGATGTCTGAAATGAAAGCTTCTGTTTATTGATCACAAGCTTTTTTTTTTGTGGCTGGAATAGCTACAGCAGGAAAACATTGGAATGAACTTCTCAGCAAACAAGAGAATACACTATTGTGAGTAATGTTAAAATTCAAGGCATTAAAGGATGGACAACTACCAAAACAGTATTTCTATAGTGAAACTTCAGGTTTTTGTACACACAGCGCTGTTCAAATCCTGTACCTCACTTGGGAGAGCTGTCTCACTGACCTGACCAACAGTCCTTACAGAAATTTCTAAGATCTGGAAATACTCCATACAACTGAGAGAGAGACAGAGCTCATCTGTTCATCCCCTAGAATTGATATAATCCTAGCAATAAAGCAAAACTGCAATCCAACAAGCCTTCTAACTCTGTTGAAATTCATTATCATATCTTTCTCTTCTGAACAGACATCTAACCATAGCATGCAAATTATGTATCTCCAAAGAACATCTATACAGAGAATAAGAAATGTTTATAATATTCCTACATCAACCTGACTTTTGCATTTTAAGTATTAATATGCTGTTTTAATCTAAAACATATCACCTACAACATTAAAGATAAGAAACATAAAAGGCCAATGAAAAAATAATAACGGAGAAGTAGATGACACAGAGGTGTCCTGGCTGATTTGGGCTAGGGGGAAAATACTGTAAGAAGTATGACCATTTACATAAATTAATGTCTACACAGATAATGTTCACATAAAACTGAAGGGTTTTTTTACATGCTTTTTAAAAGAATAGTGGTTATTCCACTTACGTATTATAAGAACTGTAAGGTCACTCAAAATGTATGTTCAGCAGCAGCAAAATTCAAATGAATTTGGTATGAATCAACAGATAACTGGTTTATATATTAATATTACGGGGAAAGTATTCAACAGACAGTTGTTTATTTACAATATATATTCTGTTCTCTTCAGGACATCAAAATATGATACATTTTGATTTGAAAATGGTTGCCCACAACAACTTCTCTCTAAATTGGAGATACGGATTTGATGGGCAGACTGTTGGGTGGATGAGGAATTGCACATGGGTCAGAGCAACACCCACTACCAATACTGGCTGGGGAATGAAGATCAAGAGTAGCCCTGCCGAGAAGGACTTGGGGGTACTGGTGGATGAAAAGCCAGACATGAGCCAACAATGTGTGCTCGTAGCCCAGAAAGCCAACCACATCCTGGGCTACATCCAAAGAAGTGTGGTCAACAGGTCGAAAGAAGGGATTCTGCCCCTCTACTCCACTCTGGTGAGATCCCACCTGGAGCCCTGCATCCAGCTCTGGAGCCCTCAGCCCAGGAAAGACATGGACCTGTTGGAGTGGGCCACAAAAATGACCAGAAGGGTGGAATGCCCCTCCTCTGAGGACAGGCTGAGAGAGGTGGATTTATTCAGCCTGGAGAAGAGAAGGCTCCGGGGAGACTTTATTGCAGCCTTCCAGTACTTAAAGGGGGCTTCTAAGAAAGATGTGACAGACTTTTTAGCAGGGCCTGTTGCAATAGGACGAGGGGTAACGGTTTTAAACTAGAAGAGGGTAGGTTTTGACTAAATGTGAGGAAGAAATTTTTGTCCATGAGGGTGGTGAAACCCTGGCACAGGTTGCCCAGAGAGGTGGTAGGTGCCTCATCCCTGGGAACATTCCAGGTCAGGTTGGACAGGACTCTGAGCAACCTGATTTAGTTGAAGATGTCAACTAGACATCCATGAAGATGGACTAGATGACCTTAAAAGGTCCCTTCTAACCCAAAACATTCTATGATTCTATGATTCTATTCTATGAAAACTTCACTGGAGTCAGACTAATGTAAGTTGATCAAATAATGACCCAACAACCTTTAACGATTCAAGGTTGGAGATAATGGCTACTTCTGTCAAACTGGAAATGCACCACAAGTGCAATCTTTCAGTACAGAAGAAAGAGGGAGGTTGAGAAAGGGTGCAGGGATTCAGCCAAGTTGTTCTTTCCATTAGCATGCCTAAGGAAAGGATATTTTGTGTTGGCTACAGAAATACTGTAAAAACTGGGTGAGTAATAATTCATCCTTTAAGTTAACAATATTATTCTGTGCTTGCAAGCCCTTACACATTTGCCCGTAAAGGCATTCAATATACATTTAATGCTTCATAAATAAGCACAGTAATAATATTAATGTACAAGTTGAAAGGCAGTACAGATTGGACTGAATATCCTGGTTTGTACTCCTTGATACATATCCCTGACTTTGCATCTGGTTTACCAACACATAAAAGAAAATTACTTCCATTTGGAGCATTTGTAAGTGCTGATCATGCTTTCTATCCTCCACATTTAACCTGCTTAATTTCAAGCTAGGTACTCTGGTTCAGCTGTATTTACTTACCAAATGTGGGTTTTTGTAGTGAAAAATTGTGGTTTTATGCATGAAAGTGACTATTTCGGCTTGAACAAAAAAAATCAGGCTGTATTCACAAAATTGTGGGTTTGGTGGTTCATTTCTGACTTGGTAATCATCATTTTGGCTGACCATTTCCTTCCATGAGCAAGTGTCTAGTTCAAGTCACTCCTCCAGCTAACAAAAAATAAATTACAGAGTATTATAACTACCATCACAATCTATTATCAAAGCATCAATATAGTCCTGAGAAGTACTAAAGTTTTGCATTGTAAATTGATATTAATTTTCTTGTAAACTTTGGGGTTTTATTAGTTTATTGTCTGTACAATGGATTACTGATTAGAACTGAATGGATTAGCAAATACAGTCAAATTAAAACATGCTGGTTCGAGTATTCATGAATGTATGTACACAGACAACATTAAACATCATGATTTAGGATGGTCTAATCCAGACATAAAATATAAAAATCTGTCTGCTGAAGGAGCATCAATATGTGTCATCCCTGATGGCGAAATAATTATTAAGCCACTTAAGTCATCAATATGCCTGACAAGAGATTAGGATAGAACAGGGTCACTGTAGACATGCTTTGACATTTTCTCTAATTTTTCTGGTTTAGAAATTCACAGCTATTTTCTACAAAACGGGTAAATACTTCCAAAGCTTATTTAGTAGCCTTCAACCTTCCACTGTTTCCCATAAGCCTTTCTCTGACATTTGACCTACCTCTCACAGGTCAGGACATTTTATCTGAGTTGGGCATAATTACAAATGACAGCAGCTCATAGCTTTTTTTTCCTTAGTCTTAGTTATAAGAGAAAGAAGAACAGGGACAAGAGATTAGAGGATTGTTCAGCAATCCAATTTGTGGCCTATTAGAGTCTTGAGCAATCTTTTACTCTTGCTGGATGAGCTCATTTATAAGTTTATCTCATGGAAACTTTGGTCACAAGGAAAATCATGTGATAAGAAACTTCATAAACAATTCTTAATGAATTACAGTCAGAAATCACTTCCATGGAATCTGATTCATTGTCAGGGAATTCAGTATCAAGGAATAATGCTGGTACTTTTGCAAGTAGGCATTTTCTAATGTAATTCTAAAAGCAGACAGTGAACACTTTTGAAGACTTTCACTGTACTTTTTTTTCTGCACAAAGATTTCATCTCATCTTCAGATGGTCTGCTAGAAATGAGTCCTGTCATGGCTAATTTAAAAATGATAATAAATACAAGTTCTCTGACTTCATTGTCCAATTAGCTCTCATAGCCAGACCTTAGTGTTAGGATTAAGTATGGCCCAAATCAAAATAAATTCATATGACCTAGCCATTAAATTAGCAAAATGGGCTGTAGCAAAAGTTCCTGATAGTTCTTCATTCCAGGATAAATTTCCCCTTTTATGGGAGAAATTTGTTTAGTTATTTCTTATTTAGATATTTATATTTCTTCTTAGAAACAGTAGTTAGCATCTTAGTAGTTTAGCATCTTCTAATTCTTAGTGGGGTTTTTTCCTAACAGAATCCTGCAAGACACAAAGATATTTGATGAAGATGTTTAAATAACAGCATGATCTACCCCTCAACAGCTATCCTGCATAAATCCGAAATACTTAATTTTCATGAATGGGAAACATTCACAAGTCTATTGTAGAAGATTCTGTTAAACGATACAGGTGTGTAATAACAGCATGAGAACCTCTCCAGCAGCATCCTCCAGCCTCTTGCAGAACTGGTGCAACTGCTGTCAGGTAGCCACCTCACACCCTCCTTCCCCACCCCAGTTTTAGTAACATTAAGTATCCCACTCAGCCCAGAGAGAAGGCAGGATCCAGCCTTTTCATAAACTTCCCACATCCAGAGAAGCCCTGTTGTCTGGCAAACCTGCTGCTGCTTCTGTCCTATGAACTAAAATGAAAAACACAAAAAAATGGTTTTCTTAAGAAGGTCATACTGTATGAAAACCACCTAAATGGTGCACAGAGGTTGAACATTTACTACTACGGGTATTGTCATGCAAGGGTTTGTGTCTCTGTTACTCAAATAGTTCAGAAATCTGTGTTTTTTCCCCGTGAACACCATTACCAGACTTGGTCATCAGGGTACACTGGCAACATTAGCTGCGAGTAGAGCCTAGAAAGCCACTTATGAGCGTGTCTTCAGCCTGAAGCCTGCACATGGATTCCCGCTGGTGTGAAAGCACTACACATGTACCTATGTCTTCCATCTCACGGCACCCACCCCATGCGTGTGCAGGTGTTATGTGGCCTTTCATGGTCTGGGATTCAATCACAGTCCAGGACGAGGTACACAAGGGTAGGACAGCATGTGCTTGGCTTTGTCAGCATAATCACTGATCACTGGAGAATAGACAGGTTTGAGCCTGTGTGAAAGAGGTAGATTTGATCCCCCTTGTCAAGTTAATAATGTAGACTTACAGCCTTAGTCCAGAAAGTGGGAGGGGTAGGTTTTGTTTTGGTTTTCAGTTATTACTCTTTTAAACTCTAATTTAGATAAAGCCCAGGGTAACTATCCAGCTACTTTACAGATCCCATTTAGGCATTAAGATTATTCATTTCACCCACAAATAATGATTAAAATGACCCCATTTATTAGTGAGAGCAGGGGTTTTTAGCTGAAAATCTCTCTTAAATAAGCCACATAATTACTGACAAATGACATAGTGCAACTAGAATAAGAATACTTTGTTATGTTTTTATTAGTAGAAGGAAATGATTTAGCTATGGTGTGAATTAAACAAAAGCTGATCACATTACATAAGGCAATGGAAATAACATTTCCAATTACTATTGTGCTACTATTCTGTGCAAAACCAATTTTCACAGGTACACTAGTTTTGTCTAAAGTGTATAGAATAAAATACTATGATACACAATAATAGCCTTGTGAGACAGGTCTAAATAAAAATGAACACAGGAATTTCAATTTGACATTAAAACATATCCTTGTCATTGTAACAACTCTAACATCATAAAGAAAATGTTTTCAACACTGATTACTGAATGTATTTTACACTATTTTTTATATTAGAACTATAAGTTTAATGGTATGTGCAGTTTTATATTGCTTAATACATTTTCTATATAATTTTACCAAAGCCTTGACTAAATTTGCTTAATAAGAAACATGATCAGTTAAGAAAAGGGTAAATGTTCACTAAATAGCAGCAAAATAGCTGTGATTCAAAATGTAATGAAGAACTGTAAGGAAAGAAGCATCTCACAAAAACAGAATAACTCATAAGTCTGTAATGCATGTTCTATTTATTGATTTCTACTTATTCATACTATTCAGTGAATCTAAAGAACACCACGCTCACTTTCCATATATTCTGTAGGGGGGAAGCACTGTAGGATACGAATACCTCAATAACTTTAGAAGAAACCCATATTTTCTTTCTGTCTCACCAGGTGGGAAATTACTTGGGTTATTTTTGTATCTGCTGCATTACTGAAGTAGATTTTCTTGTGAGCATTGCAGCTTACTGCTGCTCTGGTGAAGTGTAGAAGCAAATTCAACACCGAAATCCACCGCTATCTCCATCTTCTGGGTAGCACCCACTGGGGCTAGTAATTCCCCTTCTCCAGGGTATGATAGGTCTTGATGATGATCACAACCAAGATAGGTGTGCCAGCTTAGGTAGCTGAAGCTGTTTCCATGGAGACCTTTGAAAATCACAGTTAAAGATTTAAACACGGGCATATTACATGCAGAGCAAAAACCAAGGAAACCATTTAAGCTGGGCAGTAGGAACAGCTAAGGATACTTGGGCAAGTGTTTAGACTCTGCTCTTCTAGCACACTTAGGTAGCTAACTGAAGTAGAGAGAAGCATCTAACTCCTCTGACAATTCACAGCTATGCTTTCTCCTTTGGAGACAGACAACTGAACAAGGCTGTTTCAAGCATTTGCTACAGCAATGCTGCTCTTCCCAGAAGCCAGCAGACAGAGCAATTACAGCACATGTACAAGGCATAGGTCCTCACCTTCTTCTCTGCGAGATGCAGAACACAAATTTAAAGCAGAAGTCACCCCTCCGTAAATACTGCATTAATACCTTAGGGTATTTGTAATTCCTCTTGTGAACCTGCTCTTGCTTATAGAAACTGGAGGTCTTCCAGAGGACTATCTACAACACCAAACTAGATTTAGTTTTTCTTCCTCAAACCCACAGAAATACAAGAGAAAGCTTCGGAGCTCTGAATCCAGTTCCCTGCTAGTTCAGTCACCAAATCTCTTAGTAACCCGCCAATTTCTGTCTAAACAGTGCTTAAAATTTTACTTCCTCCGACTGGGAGGCTGAACTTTGTCCTTCAGATTTCCAGCCTGTATTTATTCCTGTCTGTTATTTACACTCAGCTGTTCACATACTGATAGTGTCTCGCACCTTAAGTACTTCTTGTCCTCTCCAGCATTCACTGCCCAACATATTTATACTTGGCAACCCTATGCCTTCTTAGGCCTCATTCTGTTAGGTTAAACACAGTAGTCTTTTAGGTGAGAACAGATAGGGTTAAAACGAATTGGAGTTGTTCCTGTCCTCTTTTGTTAAAAGCAAACTAATAATTCCCCTTCTTTTTCCTGTTCCCACAGCTCCCCCTCCCGTTTTCATCTGTTCAGGCCATTGGGAAAAGGCAATAGCACTTGAAGCAAACTCCCTTTCCCTGTCACAGTATGGAAGTCAGTGTGAAATGCAATCCGTCAATATGTGGCGAGTTTAATTATGCTAATATTCAATTAGGCTCATGTACAAATGAGGAGTAAAGACACCAGGCCAGATCCAGCCCTTTTGTTCACCTGTAAAACCGTCAGGCCAAATTCTGTTTTCCCACATACGTAAATACTACTCTTGGTGAGAGTTTTCATTGGTATGAGAGCAGAATTCACCCCCTGACCCAGCTATGCAGGCTCTCACACCTCTTCCAATTATCTCACATCTGTTCAAAAGAGAACTGACCTATATGTGGGCGAAGGTCTCTGCAAGCTGACGTATTCCCCCAGGAGAATGTCATGTCATGTCATGATGGTGTGAGACACGGACACAGGGATGTTTTTATTGTAAAATCTGGTGAGAACTGCTTTCTTTAAATTTAACCTTTGCTGTAAAATGTACAAATTCGAAGAACCTGCAAAATATTTTCACGGTTTCACTGTTTAATGTCACAATTTTCAAAGCCATGTCTGCTGTTTCGATGTCTGCTTTCAAGTGAAAGTATCAAGAACTAGAAGGTCAAAACAACTTGAAAAATCTCAAGCTAATATATATTTTAAATTTTATGTTTCTAATGCTGTAAATGTATGGTTTTGAAGTGTTTGATATGAAGATATTAATTTATATATAAAGACATTTTTTTACAACAGTTGTCTCCAATGCTTACAAATGAATTTTTTACCTGTAGGTAAATACAGATTCACTTCATAGTCTGTGATTTTTTTTGTGCTTTTTACATGTACCTGTATATCACAGTTTCCTGTCTGACACAAAATGTTCTAGAAATAATCTGTATTAGTACATATAAGCATCTATAGGGATGCAGTAGCATTTCACAGCTATGGCTATTCTGCAAATCAGGATCTAAGTATCTATCACCTTGAAAACTCAAACCTAATTTATTAATGGATAAATTATTTTAGGACCCTGATGTGTTACAGAAAAAAATAAAAGAGAGCGAGCGGAAGGAACTGAATACATATGAGAGGGGTCTAACTCATCTGCGGACCTCAGTTTAACGTACCTCTATCAACCTCCATTTCTGAAATTAAGAGCACTGCTCTGTTGTAATATTTCTGGAGCCAGAGTGATTTTTGACAATCTCTAGAGGATACCAGGAGAACTAGCATCCAATTTAATAACAAACATATTCTAATATATTACATTCTTCCTTTTGGAAATAACAGCAGTCCAGACTATCAGTTAAGTGCCATGCATCCCTACCCATGTAACTGTACCATTTCTCTGCTTTGGGCCTATATGTTAAAAACAAAAAGCCATTGTAATGAGCAAAAATTGTTTGTTCAAATCCATAACACATGTATGACAATGAGCCAGTGATCAGGAATGCAACTGCCAAAGTTCTCAACTCTATAGTTTCACTCCCTCATCCTCATCTCACAGATGCATCCTGCAACCTACAAATGCCACACCTCCCCAGCATTGCCCCACCACCGTCCATTGCAACATCTACACCAAGCTACCCAGCACGACTGCCCCACATGTCTCTTTATTATTTATTAGGTCCTCACACATCTCATTAAGTCTCAACAACACATTTCCTCTAGTCCGCCCCACCTACTACAGAAAAACTATTTTTTCAGGGTGCACAGTTGGCCAACACTCTCCTTATCAGCAGACAAATATGCAGTTT
Source organism: Phaethon lepturus (assembly GCF_000687285.1). Lineage (NCBI taxonomy): Eukaryota > Metazoa > Chordata > Aves > Phaethontiformes > Phaethontidae > Phaethon > Phaethon lepturus. The sequence goes on from NW_010546755.1 coordinate 43,455, forward strand.
GCAAATTTTGTTTAACAGCAGCTTGTGTCCCTATAGTACTCTGTGGGATTTCTGTAGCTTTTTCATACATTAAACGCATTTGCCAGTTCCCCTAATGAAATGGTGGCAGCCTTAGCAGTAAGGAGCGTAAACTAGTAAATAATGACAGGCAGCTTCTTAATGTTCTATAGGTTACTACACAACATGGCCTGTGGTCCATATTTGACGCCACTGGTTGGGCATCAGAATAATCTGGACAAAACATCAGCTGAGGCCCAGAAAGATTACCTCTGATGAGACAGTTCAGAAAAAGGCTGTAGAAGAGCAGGTCAGGAAGTCCCTGCGGAGGAATCAGGGTAGCAAAAGATGTTGGGCAGACATAAATTAGGAAAGGGAGGCCCAAAACAGCCCTATGTTTGGTGGCCTGAAGTAATCATACAGCTTCACTTATACTGCTCTTAGTACCTGGAAGGGTCTCCGATTCTTCACATTCACAGCATTTGTACATACTACCTAGTAAACTAAGCTAAAAGCTTTTAGAACCCTAGAAAGGGCTTCCACACAAGGAGTGGGATTCATCTCACCTAGAAGTAGAGGGCCTACTAAGAAATTATTTTGGTTTGGTTTTCTAGGTCCTGTTGTAGTCAAGAGGGAGAGACAACATTCACAGCCCGATTCAACCCATATAGCTAAGACAGATGTCCAATTGCCTTAGACAGGCAAGATCTGGGTCCACTGTCTGTAAGAGACAACTACCTTAGGGTAGGTGCACAGCTTTTGGTGACTGATACCAGGACATGAATCCTAATGCTATAGCACAAAAGTATCCTCAAGGCATTGTGAGTCCCAGTGTAAATAACTGCTACCGAAATCAGTGGAAACTAGGCACTTCAGTAGCTGAGGACTTCAAACTCTAAATGTACATTTAGCTAAAATAAATCAGAGGTTTAAAAATTATAACACCAAGTATTGGGACAGGTAGCTCCAGTACTACTAAGTTGTTTCAAAGAAAGCTTTACTTGGTAATGCATCCAATGCGTCCTGTTTGGGAATAACCAAGTACAGAACTATAAAAGACCCTAAATGCATTGTGCAGAAATGCAGACTTCAGATTTTTTTTTTCTTTTTCCATTTGAGCTATTTAATACACATATATCATAAACACAAGGCATTCAAACATTGCCAACCTTCCAGAAATTTTTGGCTTCCTTTGTGGGCTATGCTATTTGCTAAAACAGACTTCTTGTTCAGGAAAAGTCTTTGGCCTACTTAGTTGACAATTCATCACTGTTTGAGGAATAACATCCTTGTCTAATGGATACTAAGTACAAATGAATAAATTAATCTTTTTCATAAATAAATAGAACATGCAAGCAGCAATCATAGATCTAAATGGTAAAATATGGAAAGCTTTTTGTGGTCACAGTGCAATGCTTCTAGGTTAAGGCCTGCCTTATTAAATCACCATCAAAGTTTACTATTTCGGGCACATCATCTGTCAATAAAGAGCAAATAAATAATATTTTACTTCCCAGGTTAAGTAGAATTCATGAAGCTGAAAAAATACAAATTGCTTGCCCTCTCAAAAAGAAGCTTTTGCAAAGAGGAGAAAGAAAAGGAATGTAAAGTGGATAGAAAACAACTTGTGATAATCATCTGTCACTACTAATCTCTAAAAAATAGTAAGATGGCAACCTACATAATGATGCTCCTGAAGACTTCCTCCTACACACGTGTACACCCTAAGAAACCCTTTAACTCCAGCTTCCACCTCAACATGGTGGAACATCTCATTGCCTTGCAGATGCTCAGGGAACGGTTGCGAGACACGGGAAGAAACAGTTCTCCACCTGGTAAAAGCTGTTTAACTTGATATCATTCCAAGCAAAATTTGGACAGCCAGAAGGAAAGATTTGTTTCAGAGAGCCAAGAAAGCAGTCAGTCCCATCAGGGGAGCAGCATATAAATGCTGCTGGCATTTATATGATCTTAGATTACTTGCACTGCCAGACTAAGAAGCTGCTGATGTAAAACTATCATCTCTGTTGTCTCTATCCAACATAGGAAGGGTTCA
>NW_010546755.1:45538-84098 GCF_000687285.1 Phaethon lepturus
TGGTTGCCAATGGACCGGTGGCATGCATAATGCACACCAATCCAGCAGCTTGGAAGAGTGGGAAGTAGTCATCATATCACCAACAAGAAGTAAAAAATTACAGGTAGAGAAAAGTGAGGAAATATTGAGAAGTGTTTGTATTTTCCTCCTTGTGGGGTGCCCAAGTGGGGAATAGCAACTGAAAATCGTGAGAGAGAAATCAGTGGCAACTTTTCTGACAGTGGCTTCTTTACAGTTCAGCAATCTGTTACCCTCCGAAAAATGGACGTGGGATTGACAACTGACTGGCGCGAACGCCTCTGGAATAATTGTGGCAGAGTAGTATAATAAGCATCAAGGGAAGATCTATTGCAGGGTGCCACTTAAAAAACTACGAAGGCTCCAGTATGGAAAAAATACATTCAGTAAGTTTTTCCAAGCAGTGTAGAGAATGGAATCTGAGGCAAGGTCAGCAGTTCTAGTAACTAAAATGGGTGATACTTGCAGATCCTAGACTCAGAGACTCTGAGACCTAGATGGACTGTTCCAGTGATCTTCACTGCTCGCCCGCACGACACAAGCTAGTGTTCCACCTAATGACAACTTGTAGGATTAAAACATATGTAACTATTATATCTTATTTCACACTTGACTTGACAGGCTGTAGGTGTTTGAAAAGCAACATGCAAGGAAATGAACAGGAAGTGAAGACACAGTCACTACCAAAGCCTATAGCAACCACAGTGCCAAGACTTCCACAAAACATGGGTACTTTAGCTCCTGACTTCTTACATGTGATTTTAATGCATATTGTTAAAGTAATGAAAAAAGTTATAAGCTCAAGTGCTCACAGTACATGTCACTGAGTCTCTATGTGAAAGGTAGGGACTTGTCTGAAGCTCCCTAAAGGGAATAGAACACTTTTCTTGCACTCCAGAGGGATTTCTATCTGTTACGTATACGTAATGTTGCACAAAGGCATGTATCTTATGTCCATATTCTCTTATAGATGAACTATTTTCATGAAGAAATAATTTAAGAAGTACAACTCTAATAGTAGAACTACTAATCTGTACCGGCTAGAATTTCTGATGTGAACATAAGAGAGACCTCAGAATCTACCAAGTGAAAGAACATAAAACTTAATTTTCCATAATGGTGACTAGATAACATGCAGGCACTTCGCCTAAAATCAACTGCCTTTCTTTATGGCACTTAACTATTTTATGACTTCAGAATAACACCATTCACATGCAAAACTCCACTTCGGGTTACTATACATCACATAGTAACAGTCCTCACATCATTCACCCAGGAAATACAACACTACAGCCAAGAGTAGAAGCGGTATTCTGTCCACACAACCACTCTAATGAAAATCAACACTAGGGGTTTCCACGCTGCGGGTGGTTTTTCTCCCCTTTTCTTTTTCATTGTCTTTTGCTACTTTAAATAAAACAATGGATTTGCACATGTTAACGCATCTGAATAGATACATGTTTAAGATCTAAAAGCACAGATGGTATTGGAGGTAAGCCAACTTTGAGGCTTGTTTTGTAGCTTGAAGCTTTTTGCACAGCTGAGCTGCATTCAGAAGCCACCACTGGTCCCAAGAAGCAAAAGACCTACAGTGTTCACAGGCATAGGGAATGTAGGCTGACTTAAGATCTATGCTGTCGTTTTGCCAGATTTTCAGCATGTGGTTGGTATGCAATGACACATCTGCTCTGACTGAACGGAAAGGAGGGTAACGCATGAAATGGCTACTATTTTAGTTGCTGCCTTACAAAATTCTTTCAACATCATGCTTTTCTGGAGCAGGAATAGAAACTGGTTGGAACAAGAGATACGGAATTTAGGGGAAGGATATCTGAGTTAGCGAAGGTAAAAATAAATATGCAAAATAGCTTTACTATTTGACATTCGTTGAACTTGGATATGCCAAACATTAAATATTTCAGGAGATGAAATGATTTCTCTCTCAGAAGGACTTTCCGTTTGTTCTCTTTCATTTAATTTTCTGACATCTTTACAATGACAAGCCCTTAGCCAGCGTCCTCAGCACATACCCACTGTAGGTTCAACTTCTTCTCAGAGGACATGTAGCACATTCGAAAGATGTTCAAAAGGACTAGAAAAGCTCCATTTCTTTTCTGTTACCACCACCGATTTTCCGAGAAAATATGTAAAATAGTCTTTCTGTGCTCTCCTTATGCTTCTGTAAAATGGATACAATTTTAATTTCATTTTTAGTGCCTGGGAGTACAACTAAGATTCTTCTAAGTAAAGGACAGAAATGAAGAAACAGACATTCTCTGTTCTAAACTGACCGCAATATTAACTGATAAAGTACTAAAAAGAGGCAGGCAAATAAACATTTCCCAGGGTGCAGGAAGTTATGTTAGTTTGACCAAGGTAACATAGGAAGTCTATGAAAACCTAGGAACTGAATCCAGACTGATCACCTGAATGCCAGCTGGATGCTTGTGTATTATCCACTAATAAAAACCCTGATTCACTTACAGGGATATTATGACATTAAATGAATCTATGTAACCAAGAGATATAAAAGGAGGTATAGATATGTTGCAAAGTATGTTAAATTCAGCCTTAAGCAAAGACCTGGAATATAAATCTCTGTGTCACAGAATCCCCACGAATCCCACATAAGGGACCCTGATGTTCCAATACCATTCTCCATATGGGAGAAACTTGATACTCCAATTGTTCCTTTAGGCAGAAGAGGGACCCCAACACAGAACACAAACTATTGTCTCCACTTTGTGCATTAACATATGCCTTCCTTCCAGCTAGGTAAAGTCCAACATAGTTACATGATGTCCTAATTATGGTTTTCTGAAGGTCTTGCGTCCTGTGTCTTCATAGCTTTTAAGCACTAATTTATAAACAAAGAAGTATATCTCATTGCATAAAGAAAAATGTATTCCATATTAGTGCTCTAAATACAGAAGCTAATGGAAATTTATGTGGGCCTAGAAACCAAACTTCATCTCTGATTTTTGTTTCAAATTGATCAGCTTTGCACACCTAAATGCACAGGAGATTTGTCAAAAAAAATTAAAGGAGGACAATTTTGCTCACAACTCAGAGACCTCCAACTTTATAAAGTAATATTTTTAAGCTACTAAAACAAATCTGCTAAAATTCACTCTTCATTCCTCTCCACATTGACTCCACTCTTCTCATAGCATCTTCTTTCTATGTCATCATGCGCTATCATTGCTGCTTTGATCTAAGAAATAGCTGACTAGTATCTCTTTGCACTTCATCTGATTCTTAAATGTCAATTAAATGCGTTTTCAGCCTCACCTATATTTTTCAGCTTCCCCATCAGTGTCTTATTTTTTTCAGTTCATAATAATTTAATTTTGGAAGACATTTTCACATGTAATACTTTCATACAAAATACAATTTATCGCATTTCAGTGATATTTAAGAAATAAAATTTTCATACTAAAATATGTTACAAATCTTCTGTAGGTAACTTAGAGCTGCTAAACCGTATGTCAAATCATTCATTTGTATCTCAACTTGGTAAATTTGTTATAATAAAGCTGTTGAAATGTATGTTCTTATATCAACTGTACATCAAATAACTTGCAAATCAAATGTACAAAGACAATGGAATTCAAAGGATGCATGTGTTATGTCACCACAGATCAGTTAATAATGCAGATGTCTAATTATGTAATTAGATTTAGCATTCAGATGCCACACAAGATTAACTTAATTACAAAATGGATTTAAAAATTAATCCTGCAAAAGGTAAACTTTTATTATGGGGCTGTTCAATATATTTTTCAAATATTTGAAATGAAGATATAAAGTATTTAAGATACAACTAAATGCAAATTAATGGACAAATACTTTGTGTGTGTGTTTCTTCTTTACAGAAACATATATCAAATTTATAGTCCATTACTTTGTCTAGTAGACAGCAGTAATAATGAAGGTAATGCAGATTCTAATTGTATCTGGAATAGGATATAAAGAAAAGCAAACAATGTTATACTAAATAAATGTAGCCTACTCTAAAGAAAAGCTAAAATCCCAGCTGGAAAAGAAAATGCACCACATTTTTGTGATAATGTGAGAGAATATGCATGCTGATGCTGATTAAAACATGAAAGAGCTATTTCAAGTCATGTAATTCAGTCATAAACTGAAATCCTAATTTGTCTAAACAATAATCAGCAAGAAAAAGAATCAAGATACGTTGACTGATTTCACACTAGTATTTCAAAATGACCAGGGAAATCTTCAAGCTCTGGTCAGAAGTTGAACCCAACCCATTGCAAAAATAGACTGGTGAAATTAAGTGTCTGACTGACTCTGCATTTTATTAACAGATACTGAAAAAACGGGTCCAAAAGACTAAAATATGCTTCACTCAGTGAGAAATCCAGTGGCTCTCTACACACATGTTGCATCAAATCCAAAGCTTATTAAAAGTCAGAGGGAAAACTCACACTGATCTCAGTGTTCTTCAGCTCAAGTACTATCAGGCTCCCTCAACAATCATAAAATGATTTTTTTGTTGTTGTTATTAGCTTAGAGTAAAGGCACTGGAGTGAATGGTGCATGGCTACTGCTTCAGTTTGGGCTTATGCAGAACGAGGACCTTGCCTGAGACAGTTTGAAATGGCTCCACAGACCTAGCTATTAAAACCACAACTGGTTCCTAGATGCAGTTTGACTGTAGTCAGAAAAGATTTGCTTTCTGTCCTTGATCCTTCCAGAAGGAGGAACCCAGAAAACACATCACCTGGGACAGGCTCAGCAAGCAATTCTTCTTTCTTCTCTTTTCCCACTTGCTTAAGCTTAGGTACCTAAGAGTCCTAATCATCCATAAGATTTATAGTTTAACAGGTACACAGATGCAAAAACTAACTTCTTTGATGAATGAATAAAAATCACTGACATTTGAAGGCCTGATCAAATGATAGTCAAAGATTCCCCATGATTTTGCTGGGCACCGAAAAGGCGCTAAAATACCTAAACTGGAAGAAGGCTAAGGCAAGTGGATGGCAGGTATATGACTTCTTCCACATTCATAATACCACATCTACCCAAAGCAAATTTCAGAATTGCAGAAACAATGGTTGGAAGACATGTAGCGCTCAGCCTTGGCCAGCAGTGGATACGTCTTGGAGCCGGCTGGCATTGGCTCTATTGGACAGGGGAAGCTTCTGGCAGCTTCTCGCAGAAGCCACCCCTGCAACCCTCATAGCTACCAAAACCTTGCCACACAAACCCAACACACTGCACAACATTCACTCTTCCTCCCAACTATTCTGCATATGGCAGTGAAGACTGCTAAGCGTGGCAATAACAATTCAGCAAAACCAAATCTCTAAACTGTTTTTACCAATTCACTTTGCTGACCAACACAATGGGGAGAAGGTTCATCTGCTCCTTCCTGTCCCCTGTCCTTGCTTTTAATCAGCGCAATCTGGACTGTGGAGGAATCAGGTCTGCAATTTAAATTAGTTTAGGCTCAGTTCTTGGTGACCTATAGAATATAGGGGATATATATTTCTCTGCAAGTATCTAAAGCATAAGCTCCAAGCTAGTTCACAAGCAAATTTCAGTCCATTTCAGCGTCCAGGTACAAAAAGCCTCTTTAATAATAACTTCTTCATGTTCTAATTGTGGATGTTTCCTTGTTAGAGGAGATTGTCTTCATTCATTATAGATCTTGCATACCTTTTCTTAAAATAGCTTGCATTATTTTTTATACTTTTTTCTTAAAAAAACACAGCCTAAATAAACAAAGGGTATCCAGACAGGTGATTGTTGCTTACTAAAAATTGGTATATTTTCCTACCAAAACATCAGTTCATGAGGTTTTAATTGAATTTTACTTTTTGGAAGAACACACTGACTTTACAAAATTTTCAGAGAAAATCTTTGAAACAAAATATGACTGTCATTTCTTTTTGAGGCTATTAAAGTGGTTCGTTTCAATCTTTATATTAACCTTATATATACTGTATAGTCACTACAGATAAAAGTAAAAATTACTCAAAATGATACATTTGAAACATCTTTCATCTGTTTTAATTCAAAAAGTTAACACAGTGAAAAAGAACATGCTGTGAGATCACCAAGCTGAAAGGGGAGTGGAAATTCCTGCTTCCCTTTGATTCATAATGCAATTAATTTTTAAAATGTCAGAATTTTTCTCCAAGCAGAAATGCCAGGTCCTCACCAGCTGGGATGATTAGGGCAACAATATTTATTTCCGTAGTTTGCTGTGTGATCTTACTATCTTTTGAGTGTCAGAGTGAAACATCAGAATAAATGATCGGCAAAGGTCATTCAAAATGACCTAAAGTTTAAAAAAATCTGCACAGTATTGCTGAGAATCTGCTGCTTCTATAGCCACATCGGTTGCATGTTTACCTTGGCTCCTGCTCATACACACACACACTCCCACCAATATGGAGCTGGCCGCTTGCCAACCCGAGAAATACATAAGAGCACAAAAGGACCTGTTCCCATTAGGTACATGATAAGTACTGCCAGATGTACACATGCTGTAAATTCAATTCAGCATGTAACTTTTTGCCAAATATATGATTTAAAAAAAAAACAAAAACAAACTTTAAAAATCTTTTTTTATTCTGAATTTAACAGCTAAAATACTGATGTCCAGAACTAATGCTCTCTGGTGTGCTTAGATGATTTTAATTTCCCATGCAGACGTATTCAGAGTGGCAGAAAACGCCAGCACTGTTACGATGCAAAAAAGAAACCTGTGCTCTTTCTGACCAGCAAAAACACAGCCCCTGCGGGACAGGAACCCTGTCTCTGTAGCTGGGGGGACACTGATGCATCTTGCCACCACCCTGCAGAGATGAGATGGAGCTTAAGACCTGCCTAGGTGCCTCAACACCACCATTTGAGTGGTGAAATTAAAGCCAGCTGTGAGTTGCTTTCTGCTGTTCTTTGTGGAGCACCTCTGTGTACTGGCCAGGCACAACCAGTCCCTGCTGCCACGGGAAATTGGGGCCAGGGGATGGTTTCTGACAAAGATTCGTGAGGAGACTAAGCCAACCAATTTAAGCGATGCTCCTTTCATCGGAAAATTAGATTAACATAGAAAATGAACAAATACTTTGTGGATGGCTGTTTAATGAGCCCACGACAGGGTACAATTCATTTTAGTCTTATGTGCAGACCAGGCTCATCCTGGTCTGATACTTCTCCTTTCTGACCACTAACAATAATCTTTCTCTGATCAACTCCACTGAACGAAGTTTTATTATTCCTAGCACCAAACAGGATCTTTAAATTCTCCAAACTGTAAATCACCTTCAGTATGCCAGGACTGCCATGCCATCTGGCACATCCTATGCTACTTGTTGAGTATCCTATGCTATCCTTAAGTATGTTAAGCTTAAACCAGCGTGTTGGGAAGCAAGTCACAAATTCCTGCCTCCTTTTCCTCTCCCACCATTTTGCTGCTCCTGCTTGTCTTCTCACCCAGGTACAAATTGTCCCAGTCCTCCAGCTCTGGCTCTCTCACCAGTGTTATCTGGATCCTGCTAACTGCTGTAGAACAGCTACTCTGGGCAGACCCCAAGACAGCAGCTGCACATGCAGCTAATCTGAGTGAAGTTGGTACCCGTGGCGGAAGTCGGCACAGTTCTTAGTACCCGATACAAAACAGACTAGTTGCCAAAGGGCACTGTGAACTTTTTATTAGAAATAATCCTAAAACTATAGCACAGGGAGGACCAAACACTCCACCTGCTTATACAGCCTTATTGGATATTCTGCAATATGGAGATTCAAACCATCTAAACTGGCACCCTTGTCTCTGTGCCGAAAGAAGTTCTACCATTCTAAGGAGAAAGATACAATCTTCATACGAAAACATAACCTTAGCGGTATTTCAAAGCACCCCTCTGTCTCTGGAGCTCTCCCAACCCAGCGATGTGAAACCTAGCATTTTCTGAGCATCAAAACTTCACTGAGCCATGGTCACACTTTATGGAGGTGAAAAGTTACATGCACTCACTATAAGAGAGCTTAATGGTAAAAGCATTTCCCTAAGGTGGCAAATACGGTCTTCCTCGGCTTCAGAGGGTTTAGAGCTCATCCTTCCACTCCCATAATCGTGCACTCAGGGAAAGCTCCCCTGAACTCCAGGCTCTAGGTTATTCTTGCTAAGTATGCTCTTCACAGCCTATATTGAAACAAGGTCACTTTGCAGCCGGGAATACAAGAAATGTCAGACAGAGAGAGAGGACACAAGTAGGTGATAGCTGTACGGCATGATGGAGAGGAAGCCTGAGTTCTGGCCCTTAATTTCAGAAGTACTTCAATACACCAGCCAGCTGGGAGCCAAGCCTAGCTCTTCCTGCTGTTACAGAGTAGGAGAACTGGAATGCTCTTCCCAGAAGTGGTGGCTGGGGTTTTCTAACAGGAAACAGGATGACAGGGCTAAAATCTCTTCAGACTGAGGTAGGCTTAGAGATAAAGTTTCCCTTTTCCAGAGTAAATGCTGTGATTACTCGACAATTATGTAAATGGTAGGCACCACATGTTCCTCTGGCTGCCTTTCTGAGTTGATTCAGATCCGTCAGCACTTGTTAGACAAGCTCACCTAACAGTTACCAGATCAAACTCCTGGGGACACTTGGGCAAAGAAGTGTCTTGCACTAGAGAGGGGTGCCTCACTGCCCTGCCCAGGGTTCATCTGAATATGGATCGTAGCCTAAATATATGTGTTTAGGGAGATTTTATGTTGGCTGGCAAAGCACCTACCCGTGTGTATTAATAACAAGGAGCACAAAAGTCTGGAGAAGAGCATAGAGACTGGAGAAGACAAGGGTCTGGGCAGACCTTATTATAGCCTTTCCATACTTCAAGGCAACTTCTAAGAAAGATGGGGACAGACTTTTTAGAAGGGTCTGTAGTGATAGGACAAGGGGTGATGGTTTTAAAATAAAAGAGGGCAGATTTAGACTAGATAGAAGGAAGAAATTTTTCACAATAATCTACTTGAAGATGTCCCTGCTCATTGGAGGGATATTGGACTAGATGACCTTTAAAGGTCCCTTCCAACCCAAACTATTCTATGATTCTATGCAAAGGCCCCCATGACCCCTATTCTCTGCAGGGACTGGGAAAGACTACACGTCACAGCCGAGTACTAGCAGCTGGCCTGCTCTCTGACCCAGCGGAAGACAATCCAGGTGGGACTCAAAGGCAGGACAGTCACTTTCCCATAGCACTGAACCCTCTCATCACATCTTGCACCTCAGCAGAACTCAGCACTGCGCTTCCCCGGTCATATCACTTCCATGTTAGCACTGCCTTGCATCCTAACAACCTGGGGTGGTTTGCTCGCACCTATCTGCAATCTACCTAACACTCAAACTAGCTGCGTAACAGTGTGCAATAATTTGCAAGCAGCAGTGAAAGAGAATCCATTCCATGGTCCAAAAAGACTATTTCACGGCCATTTTCCTTGCTTTATGTACAAATGACCTGGGTACAGATATAAAAGCATATTCCCTCTTTTCAAAAAGCCTGGTACTGAGCTTAGATCTGTTCAAGAACAGCACTAAATTTTGCACTCTTATTTACATGAATTTGTGGTCTTTTAATTACCGCAGGGTCACCCATGGAAGAAGCTGCCCTCTTCTTTTCAAGTAATGAGCGGGTACAGGAATTATTCGTGGGCTACTGAACACATCTCTAGTCATTAGTCTACCATTCATTTCAGAAGAGGTTGATTACATTAACAATCCAGCTATCACAGGAGACCTAGAGATGTAGTAGTTATTTTTTTTAATAAAAAACTCACACCACAAAATAAAGCAAATGTAAAAACATGCATTCTGTTTTTGTACAGGAGTGCTATCTTGAAGGATATCTGAAGAAAAAAAATGTTTCCTTAATATCAACTCGTGTGAAGGAAAAACTACAAACAATTTTATATGCTACTATATGCAATCTCTGTAAAGAAAAATATGAAAGAAAAAAACATATTGACAGTGCAAAGGAACAAATTAAGTGGAATTTCAGACCTGTTCATTGATTTCTTTCATATATACCTCTCCTCTTTTTTCATCGCTCTTTAGTGTCTTGCATACAAAGATTGAAATGCACATGTGTCTGCAGCATGTCACAAGTTCCACTTTATTATATAGTTTATTCACCAACCTATATCCACGTAAAGCACACTTATTGATTTCTCATACTGAAAGACATAGATGATATCAACAATTTTGTACTGTGAATCTCTTTGGGATAATCTGGTTCTCCTGTGCAGCCTTCTATTCAAGAGCTTCACCTCTATCACACTGGGGTTAACACAAGAGGTTGTTTTCAACCCTGTATATCACTGACTTCATTCTGCTGTCTTCATGTTGAAATAAATAAAAAACAAGTCCTGTGAAAGCATTAACAAATTGGTAAGATGACTGATAAACTGCAGAAATCCATCCTTTTCTTACAAGCTTCCCTATTCTCCACAGTTTCTTCTCAGATTGAATCGGGCCACTTGCAGCACATACATATTACGCTTTTCCAGATGTCCCTGCTTAAGTGCTACCTTTCCAATACATTATGTAAATTTTCATTAGAGCTAATGAACCTATTTGTTGCCAATAACTTACTGTCTGGATTTGGCACTTTCTCTGCTAATGACTCACCCAGGAACCAAAGTGACCTTTATGGATTTCTTATTATATATGATTTTCACTCTAAATAGTATGATGTTTCATATTTTCTTTTAGCTTTCTTCTTCATCTTGTCAGTATTTTTGCAGCATTAGTAATCTTACATAGGACCACATTTTTTCTAAAAGTTGAATCATGACCAAATGCAAAAGAATCCTGACTTAAAATGTCCATTTAAATAACTTTCTTTAGGGAATGTTTACTATAAGTGTTATATAAACAATGAGATTCCTTGATACTTATCTTTTTATCTCTCTAAAAATTGAGAGCAAAGAACAAGCTTACTACGTATCTTACAGGAAGCTGGAATAGCTGTAATCGAACATAAACAGTTTAATAAAAAGGGCAGTTTCTCAATTGCCCGTTATAATCACAGCCAAAATCTTATATAAGATTACTCAGGACTTTTATGGATAGAACCACATATAAATTTGACCCTTTAGTAAGGAAACCAAATGCTGTGCTACAGATATGAAGAACATGGGCTCTCTGGTTTGTGTTACACTTTGAATGAAAGCCACAGCACAGTTGCCTTCTCAGAAGTTGTGGGAGGGTAGGAAAGGGCTGTCCTGGGGCAGCGGGGCAGAAGACAGGCAAAAGGGTTATCATGGACCATTCTCTTCTCCTCCAACATGTGTGTGATACACCTCTAAAAGGAATAGCTATTTGTTAGACTGAATAAGTTGTTCGAGTGACCACCAATTAAATATTTAAAACGTGATATATGATGACTCACCATGATAATACAGTTAAACCCTTTTCCAACATTTAACCTGTAGCCTCACAGAAGAGTCCGTCAAACCCATTTTTCTCCAGAAGCATCTTAAAGAGTCTGCATTGGTACAGTAATTAGCTGCACATTGAAGACTTTATTTTCAAAAGATCAAAATCACGAGAGTTTAACATGAGAAATTTTACACAAACATATTAGCCATTCAAACACTGCAATCAGTAGTTAATCAGTAAATTAATTAATCAGTAACAGCTTTCATGTTGACCTGGGGAGCTTTAGTTTGCCTCTCTGCAGACCCTGTCACCAACTCAAAAGCAAAAACTTCCACAGATGTTAGCTCTGAGCCAGTTACAGCACACACATTGCCTATGCATTTCACTACCACATTAACCTGATTGTGACTGTAAAAGGGAATACCCTTATGCCATGAATAAGAAATTGGATCGAAACACAATATAGCTCTTTCCCGAGTCCTGCAGTTTGAATTAAACTTTACTTTAGCTTGTACATGTCAAGGTACAGAGCTTTCCCTATCTCTTTTTGTATGGTGCCAGCTAGACTAATCTTTATGCAACTCTCAATGTCTATTCTCTTATTTGAAGAGAATTTTTTAATAGTTTTTACTTTCAGGTTGCTTTAGTATTTCTTTTATGTAATTGCAGGAGATTTTATTGTTGTTGCTCTGGCCAAGGTGAGTTACAGAATCAGAGGCCTCTGAACATGATATTTTTCAAATGAATGCACTCAGAACAGTCGTTAGGAGGAGTTTTACCCACAGCTTCAATGTGCCCAAACTGCCTTTGAGAAAAATGAACTGTAGGTTTAAATTCTTGGCCCTGAGACAACAGCAACGTCTGACTCTTGATATTGTTGAATGAAAAACAAGAGGTCATTCAACTTACAAAGCCTATAAATTCAAAGCTCCAATTAAGAAAACTCTTACAGTGCAACTGTTTCAAACCAGGGAGAAATAAATACAATTTAACATCAAGAGCACTTTGAAACTCAGCAGGGAAAGTGATCAGGAAGACTTACTTTCCAAAAACCCTAGTATATAATGGAGAACATCTTAAGATACTGGAGTGAAGAAGCAGCATACTGCAAAGTAGTGCTGTATCACCCCATGAAACAAAAAGAAAGTTGAGAATATAAGCAGACAATGGAAGGCAATGTTCATCGTGTCTCTTATAAGCTGAACTGCCTTGAGATATAATGCACTGGCAATTAAGGCTCAATAGTTTAGTGTCTCTCTCCCATGATGTGTAGATAAGATAAGAATATACAGGACTTAAAACACAGTTTTTAAAAATATAGGTTGCTAAGTAACAACATACTTTACCACCTCATTTACAATTTCTGAAGACTCATATTGAAGAAACCAGATAACATTGGTGCCCCTATTGATTTCTGAGCAGACAAAACTTATTCTTTGCTCATGTGAAAATTTAATTTTAAAACAAACTCATGTTTGTGTTTATCTGGCAACAGAAGTGCAATTGTTCATTTCCATACCATAAGGTGTATGATTTTGACAGATAAACACATTCTTAGAAGAGTCTCAGTAACAAGTTTGGTTCGCTGCGTATTTTAAAAAACACATTTCACCTTTTTCATTTTTTCTTAATTGTCACTATTGTACCAACAGTATAGACCACTGTGCTCTTAAAATGCAGATACCTGCATAGATTTAAACACTCTTTTTTTATTTAGCCTTGTTGGAAGATTTCTAAATCATAGCTTCTGGAAACAGTGCAGCTGCTTTAGGTCTGATTGTTCCCTATACACTCACCCAAAGTCACTAATAGCTCAAGAGCATTATCTCAGAATATTCCAACTTGTACAAGAGTTTGCAGTTCACAGAAATCTTCATATGTGTTCCTAAACTCTTCACATATGTTCCTTGCTGAGACCCCACCTGGAGTCCTGTACCCAGCTCTGGAGCCCTCAGCACAGGAAAGACATGGACCTGTTGGAGTGGGTTCAGAAGAGGCCACAACAATGATCAGAGGGACGGAACACCTCTGCTGTGAGGACAGGATGAGAGAGTTGGGGTTGTTTAGCCTGGAGAAGAGAAGGCTCCAGGGAGACCTTATTGCAGCCTTCCAGTACTTATAGGGGGCTTATAAGAAAGATGGGGAGAAACTTTCTAGCAAGGCTTACTGCCATAGGACAAGGGGTAATGCCTTTAAACTAAAAGAGGGTAAATTTCGACTAGATCTGAGGAAGAAATTGCTGACAATGGGTGTGGCGAAGCACTGTCCCAGGTTGCCCAGAGAGGTGGTAGATGCCCCATCCCTGGCAACATTCCAGGTCAGGTTGGATGGGGCTCTGAGCGACCTGATCTCGTTGAAGATGTCCCTGCTCATTGCAGGGGGGTTGGACTAGATGACCTTAAAAAGTCCCTTCGAACCCAAATTATTCTATGATTATTATTCTGTGATTCTGTAAACTCAAGCATGATTGCCTCAGTACAAACCCAATTGTTTATAATTTCATTTTATTTAAATTAAAACAAAAATTAAAAGCTCAATATGCATTTCCTTGACCCAGTTTCCTTTCTCTTGTGAGCACATTATAAAACAACATTCAGGATCCTCTGAATAAAGTGCAGCCTACTGTTTCTGCTCTGAATCTTTGCATTTCTCTCCCTATTATAAATAGCCAGGATTATATTTCCTGAACTTCTGAAACACTATACTTCTTGATATGATAGGATGTCCTTCTCTCTGGATTAAGTCTCAGGTACCTGAGAAATATTCTTCAGTTCTTGCCCCCTTACATTTCCAAAGAGCAATACAAACACCTAGGCTGGTTTGTGCTGTCTCTAGGAAGTCTGTTTCTCTAGATTCCAACACAACACAAAAGTTGGAGAAAACTTGTTTCCCTAGCGTGCCAAGAGGTTTCCAGCTCAATAGGATCTTCTGGATTTAATAATTAACCATTGTTCCTGCCCTGGGCATTTCATCAGTATGCACTCATACATACTTCTCTCTGTCTTACACTTTCAGGAAACATCTCTAGAACAAAGCTAGCCCCTTAAATTCATATACCATGTAGCACAAGATTGAACAATTATGTTGAGACATTTGTAACATTTCATTAAAATAAATCTCCAAAGTTTGTCTCACAGACAAAAGCAGCAAGACAGACCCTGAAGTCTTATAGATAAGAGTCCCACTGCTATAGACCACAGCGCTGCTTTGATTTTTGCCAGATGAAGATTTTGTCCATAGTTAAACAGTTAAACGAAAGAGGTGGAACAGATCACTATATTGTTAAAGAAATGAGCAGAGCTAACACAGCTAAAGACAAAGAATTAAAATCCATATTCTCCTTGTAGCTTTGAAACGGTAGCAGGGGAAAAAAAAGAAAAAAGAATGTCAGTGGATGTGTACTGTCTAGTAGCAAAACATCACCCCAATATGTTAGCATAGCTTGCAGAAGGCACCCAATGAAAGCCTATTGTCTATCTCTGATACATCACCTCAGTATCTTTCCAATTGAATAAATATGTTCCTGACAACAACAAATATTTTTATCTGTTTTTTCTTTCTTCGATCAACTTCCATAATGAAAAACCTCATCCAGTTTTCAAATAGCAAGAGTTTCTTAAATATTTACTGCTCACACTTGGAAGACTACCTGGTTTGAGTCACTGCTTCTGCATGTTATCATCCACCTCATAATAAAAGTATAGGTAAGTGTCCATACATTCTATGAAAAGCCTAAAGAAATAATAAGAAAATATTTTCCTGAGATGGAGGGAAATGGTAAATAAAAGTGAAAGGTCAGGCCAAGATAGCTGCTCATGATCTGTAGTTCAGACAGAGTCAGCTGTCTTGGCAAATTTGCCTTGCATTGCCTGCAGCCTTCAGGACAGGACTGGCAGCTTTTGGGATAACCAAATAGTGTAAGATAAACAGATACAAAAATGGAATTTTGAGTAGCACCTGATTCCAGGCTACTGATTCTTCATTTTAACTGATTTACAGAGAAATATCTATGCAAAGGACACCAACAAAAATTTTGTGCTGCTAAGAACAATGTAGAGTTTGTATCAGTGCTGAATTGCACAGTATTGTTACACAATCACGTTGTCCATGTCTTTACAGAAGAAGAGGTTGGTGATGAACCAAATTGCAAATCAGTATCCCATGGGTCATTAGAACAGAAATATATGTAGAAAAGAATTGGCTATAAAACTACTAGATGTATTTACTAGATGTAAGCAGACAAAGCTTCAGGACCACATAATATGCATCAATAAACATTATCAGACATTTGCTAGGAAACTGGTGAACATTTAAATTATATTTACACAAGTTCAGCATTTTCAAGAGAGATTGAAGAGGAACCCAATTGCATTGTTTTTAAAAGATAGAGAGACAACGTAAGAAAAATTATTTAATATAAGAACCACTATGGAGAGAGATAATCTTAAGAAAGAGCTTAAAGAATAAGAAGCCATATCAAAAAGCAGAGGAAAATGTGTTAAGCAGATTGAGAAAAGGGTATTCACAATTAACTCATGAATTTGTAATCTGGAGTTGTTTCTCTTTTTTTTTTAATTATTTCTGACTAAAAGTGTTCTAGCTTTGCTTTATTAATTTGACTTTTTCTGTCAAGATATGTCACGGTTTAACCCCAGCCAGAAACCAAGCTCCACACAGCCACTCAGTCACTCCCCACACGGTGGGACAGGGAAGAGAATCAGAAGGGTAAAAGTGAAAAAATTTGTGAGTTGAGATAAAGACAGTTTAACAGGTAAAGCAAAAGCCGCGCACGCAAGCAGAGCAAAACAGAGAATCCATTTCCCACTCCCCATGGGCAGGCAGGGGTTCAGCCATCTCCAGGGAAGCAGGGCTCTGTCACGCATAATGGTTACTTGAGAAGACAAATATCATCACTCCAAAATGTCCCCTTCTTCTTTTCTCCCAGCTTTATATGCTGAGTATGACATCATATGGTATGGATTATCCCTTTGGTCAGCTGGGGTCAGCCGTCCTGGCTGTGTCCCCTCCCAAGTCCTTGTGCACCCCCAGCCTGCTCGCTGGTGGGGTGCTGTGAGGAATGGAAAAGGCCTTGACTCTGTGTAAGCACTGCTCAGCAATAATGAAAATACCGCTGTATGTTATCAGCATTGTTTCCAGCACAAATCCAAAACTCATAACCCCATACCAGATACTATGAAGAAAATTGACTCTATTCCACCCAAAACCAGCAAAAACAGAAGAAAAAGTTTGAGATCAAAAGCATTGCCCAAAGTTCAAGGACACAGTGTTTATTACTAAGGCCTGTCTCTGTCTTGTCTTCAACATAATATTTATGAAAAAGAATTTAAAGCAAAATGGAAAACATTTGCATCATAATTGAAACCCTGGCATTAGATTCAACTTTTTTGTGTAGGTACTTGAAAAATTCTATTCTGACCAATTACAATGTTACTAATAACAATAATTAACCATGTTTTCTCTCATAGTTTTATTGGGAGTGGTGCTTATTTCCAGATAACTTTTTTATTCAATATATTCTTTCCTGCATTATAAAATAGAGATACTAAAATGTCTTCTGTATACAGATATTTCAAGCCTATAAATCACTGACTACTATATCTATACAGTGAGATAAAAAGTTAAAGTGATGTATTTCTCAGTATTTCTCTTGGTTTTAAGTTAACATATTTTGCAGTATTTCATATTGTACTAAGCTCAATATCTTTAGTACATGGTCCCTATGCCTAACTACAAACTTAAGTATCTTATTTTTATACACTACACAGAAAAGTCATCACTTCAGAAAGCATGATTGATCCATCTATTCCACTGTGAAATGATAACTATGGGTTTCTACATTATGCATTATTTAAATAATAATCATGCCACCCAGAGGTCAAATATTAACATCTTTGTTGATATTCAATGGTTCCTTGGGCAAACATTAGTGACATCAAGCCATGCCATACTAAAAGGAACACTTCACAAAAATACCATTAATATATGATGTTTTAACATATACATAACTTTTGTTTGTAAAACATAGAGTATGTTCACATTAGCAAGGTTATAAGAGCTATAGCTTCATTTAAAAATTCTTTCTGCTCTTTGGTGTTTCAGAATCACCAACTGCTCCTTTGAAATGCAGCAGCAGCTGAACCAAATCACTCTCAATCGACATTAGTGATAACCCATTCAATCTCCTGTCCCACGGTTGACCTCAGTCTGGTTTTGATCAGAACTAGTTTGGGTAAAAGAGCATTCACCTTCACAGGCTGACAAGGAGAGTCAGGTAAATTGAAAGCTATTTATGTCAGCATTTCAATATTGTATAGCTATTACAAATATCTATATAATCAGCATTATATAAAGTAGATTGTAAGCTATCTGAACTTTCAGTTGATGAGCAGTTGATCAGAGATTAATATTTTAATATACGGGTAAACAAATGCATCAGCATACACAGACAATTTTTTTCCATATCCTGGGTTATAAATTGACAACAGCAGGAGCTTTCATGCCATTGGCATCAAATATATGATCAATGACTGTGAGAAATTCAAAATGACTTTAGATAGTAATGTCCTAAGCTACTTTTCTCTGCTGACTGTTACAAGATTGTGGATTTGGATATGCATTTTAATTTGACATTTTACAGCAACATTACACTTTCACCAATGGTTTTTTTCTTTCTTGTGCTTATTCTGGATTCTGAAGTAACCCTGTCTAAACTTAGGAATCGGCATTATCCAAAATCACCACTATTTCCCAGGTGCTAAATATTTCTTAGGGGGGGATGTCTAATCAAAATATGTGAATATATAGTAAAAGAAACAATTATGTTACCAAGAAATTTGTCTGTGAAAGTCTTAAGAACCCCAGTTCCAGTAGGTTGATGCTGAAAACAGTATTTTTCTCTGCAAAGTTGGGGGCATTCTATCCAAGCTGCAAACACAACAATTTGTTTCTCTGAAATGTTGACATAAATAGCTTTCAATTTACCTGACTCTTTGGAACAATATATTCTAGTTTCAAAGGTCTAAAACTTAGCACATGAAAACAATGTGTTTTCAGAAGCACACCATGTAGAGCATTTAGTTTTCAATAAATCAGTTTTGTCATATGGAATATGGCATTACACTAGTACTAAATTTTTTCCCTCCGTGCCATCCACCAATAGAAACTAGATTTCAAAGACAAATAGAGCAAATCTCAGCCATCAGTTATCACCATGTATCCCTACTGCCTTTAGATAGAGTTGCATAGCTGTAAAGAATGGCAGAATTTTGCTAATTTTGGCAGACTGCTACACTGGCTTGGTGATTACAGGAAGTTTTTCTGCAATTACAGATTCCAGTTTATGTAATATATTTAAAGGCTGTCACAGTCAACTCTGACTAATGAATGCAATATATGTTTGGTTGCACCTGAATACTGTAACCAGGAACACCAGGCAGAAAAAAAAAAAAAAAAAGCAAAACATTCAGAAATTAAAACGTCCGAAATAACATCTAAAAAATACCTTAATGGGTCATCTAATGGCCTGTCCCAAGGCCAAATCAACTACACCTGTCTCATACCTGGGAGACTTTTGCATAACCTTTTTTTAAAGACCTTCAGTGGTGAAGACTTCATAGTTTCTTCCAAGTAATGCATTGCAGCACTTACCTAAACCTGCTGTTGAAAGATTATTCTTGAAATCTAATCTAAATCTTCCTTGCTTCATCTTAAGCTTTCTACTCACCTTTTCCATCTCTGGTTAACCAAAGGACAGCTCTTGACTGACAATGCTGGTGGCAAAGGTAGGAGAGAACTGGGCCCAGGAGGAAATGTTGGTTTAGAACTGGACCAATTATGGGAACTGGAGGCAGGAATGGTTCACCTCTGAGGCAAAAGGTGACCTTTGTTCTGTCAATTCTGTTGAAGATAAAACGGTCTTGTGGTATGTAAATTAGTTAAATGTGTGTTTAGAGAGTGGAGTATGTCTTTCGCAGTAGGACATCTGTAAGTTTGTGCTCTTCTGCCATGAAGAATACTGAGCAGATATCTATATTCACTCACATCTATCACTATCAGTGATACCAAAAATACAGAAATAAGTATAAATGAATTGAGGCTTAACCAAAACTAGGAATATATGTAAAAATATCTTAATTAGATTATTTGGTTTTTAAAATTCATATAACAGCCATGTCAGCATCAGAAGCCTTACAGAATTTGACTCATGAAATCTGCTCCTTGTTCTCTGAGTGCAATGAGTGCTATACTACTGTGAAAGGAAAAGTTATTTGCTTAATACACAAATTAAGGTTAATTGGCCTTACACAAAGTCTTGCTGCTCCTAATTCTTTCCATTTCTCTTTAGGTGCTTAAGAAACTTTGATTACATGTGGCAGTTGAAGTTAAAGTAGCTGAGCTATTAATTTCCCCGCTCCTCCCTTCCTTCTTTCTTTTTTAATGATAGAGATCACATTTGCCATTTCCTAGGTTTCCAGTACCTTAGCTGTCTTATAAAAATCCAAGATAACTTCTGATTTTTATGACACCTCCTCAGTCAGTCTTGAATACTGTAGGAAGAAGTCCTTTAGGCCAAATGAATTGAAAGTATGCAACTTACTCAATTTCTTTCTAACAGTTATAGAAGAGACGGAAACAAACATAGGCTTGGGAAAGCACTAGACTAAAAGTAAACTAGATTACAGAGCACAATATCCTCCTTGGATTACAAACCATGTAATAGTCGCCATCAGGAACTTTCTGCTTCTGAAAATGTCTTGTCAGTACTCTGTCACTGAGGTTTCCTTAGAAGCTTCTCAGAAGAATCTAATTTCCTTAGACTTGCAAGTGTTTAAACCTACATAAATTCACATCTACTATTTATGTTGTGGCATCTCTTACATGTGATTGTGAGGTACCCCTGGCAAAGTCATCTTAACTGAGGCTAGAAACAAATGTTTATTAGACAGGCTGGCAAGTCTTAAGAGGAAGTGGAGAAGCTGAAATCAGACAGGAGAGGAGAAGATATTTCTGAAAGTCCTAATATGCAAAGGAGTTTATGATTCTTCCTCTGCAAACTGTTCTAAGAAAGGTTTACCAAGCATTATGATGGCTACAAGGAACAGAACACAATCTGAAAGATGAGACAGTTATAACTTCCTTCTCCTTAATTTTTATAAATTTTTGTACTGATTAATGTCGTGTGCCAGCAACAAGCCCTCATACAGATAGGATAGTTAACAGTCTTTAAAAGAAACCATTCAGGCCATTCTGACCTAAAATAACAGATATTCAAGTTCTTCTACCATCCAAAATTATCAGAAATTTTATTTCAAAGAACTTATAAACTCTTCATTTTTCTTTTGAGTTCTTAGGTCAATGTTCAATAAACAGAGGGACTGGGAAAGCCAACCCAAACAGAAGCGACCCTGATAGATGCAATGAAATTCAATGCCTCAGAAAGAAGCAGTTTCCCAGACATCAGTGAGAAAAATATTCAGGAAATTGTTTAAAATTCCTCACTCCTGTCCCAAGTATCAATAACCAAATGAATAAAGCATTTCATTTCTGCTTGGCTAGGAGTCCTGGATATTCTGAGAGGCTGTTAAGCAGATAGCTTTAGCGCATGAAAAATGCATGCTAGTCGTTTTGTTCTTATGTCAGTTATTTAACACATTGTATATAAATCAGCTTGGAAGATATAGAGTTTAATCTTTTCTGGTTTTATTGCTTTACCATTTCACTGTGTTTATCTTGCATTCTGTGAAGATGGAACTTTGATTTAAAATTTTGCGTTTGTAGGACTGAGCGTCAATACTGCACACAACTCACAATCACTCCTATGGGAATCACATCATTAGGTTTTACAGGTATCATCCTCTCTATGGATCAGTATAATTGTAGTCCCCAATGAATTCACATTGAGTATGCATACAGGACAATAGTATCTTTTGGATGAAGGCTACATCTCATTGTTTGTGCAATATCAAACACAGTGAACCCCCTATCAAGTTCAGAGCCTCTAGGTGTTATTATGTAATTTAGGTTAATTTGTTTTCTCTCCTGATAAGAAATAATAATTTATTCATCAAATATATAGCTGTGTTCTACTTGTTTTATATTCACTTTTCTTTAAACACAACATAGAATCTTAAAATGGAAAAGTCTTCTTGGGGCATGGGTGCCACTGTCCTCCCATTGCAGTCAGTCCTAGAGCCCCCTTCAGAAAACAAACCAAACAGGAAACCCCCTTAATGCTCCACCTTATTAGCAGGCAGTGACATTTACCCTCACCGTGCTCTTTTCTGTGCTGG
This sequence comes from Phaethon lepturus, assembly GCF_000687285.1. Taxonomy (NCBI): domain Eukaryota; kingdom Metazoa; phylum Chordata; class Aves; order Phaethontiformes; family Phaethontidae; genus Phaethon; species Phaethon lepturus. Next base: position 67,272 of record NW_010546755.1, read on the forward strand.
TTTTGTTCCGTCTTCCGTGTTCACACTTCCCTTTCCCTTTATTACTACATACAAATGTCCCTTCTCCAATTCTCCTTTCTTTCTTATTCTCAGCCTTCATCCTAGTTTCTTTCTCCTAGGTCTCTCAGAATTTCTTACCTTCTTCTCCTCTACAATTGCCCAAGCACTATCACTTCTCTAATAAACAATGTTTTGTGTTCAGGTGCTATGGATGAGGTAATCAGGGTTGAAAGATCGTATCTCATAGGAAAACTTACAATCTTAATTTTAAAATCTCCTGCCACAGATCATCTCCCCCACTGTTAAAGCTTTCAGCTATTCTTTTTTCTGTTTTAATAACTGTGTTTCTTTATCACGATACATTTTTATTGTGCCCTGAAGTCAATTCTCTCTTCTAACATGAACTTTATAGTTTCTGATTTGTGAAGGTATAACCTTCTACATTTGTTTTTGCCATAATATTAGTTTTCTCTATTATCAGTTGTTATGCACAAACACGTTACCTGGCACATGAGGTCCACAAACACCTTGGTCTGAGTGACACCTAGAAAAAAGGTAATCCTCACAACCTGTCCTGTTTTTAAACAAAAGCTGATCTATCTTTATACACATAAACTTACTACTTCAGTGACTAATGTACAGACTCTGAATCCCATTTGCCAAAGATGTTCAACAGCCCTAAACTGTCACCTCAGTTTCAGACCCCTCTCTCCTGCATTCTCTCCCAGCTGCCCAGGGAGTCGGGTGCTGTGAATCCTCCCCATTCACAGCACAAGGAATTTATATGCCCAACAATGCCATGAATTCCACCCAACTCTCAGGCATTACATTGCTAAGCATTCTACCTCCCAAGCCTCCTTTACATGTTGCCTTAAGTGTTTTTTCATAGAGATGTAATTAGTACAGATGGCAAGCCATAAAACTGTTAGAAAGATTATTTATTTTAAAATATTTCATCAGGAAAAACTCACCGAGATGACTCAGTTTATTTCCAAGGCTCTCCCAAGGCAAAATATGTTGGTAGAAAAGTCAAATAAATAACATATACAAAATACAATTGCAAACAATTGTGATTTTTGTGGAGAATAAGTTTTTAAAAGCTATAATACTAGGAGCTAAAGTCTTTTAACATTAAGGTTTGTTTACATATTACCATCCACGGCAGCTGTCTAACATGTAAAGCATATTATCTTTCATAATCATTAGCTCTGTGTATTGAAACATGTTTTTTCAATACAGTCAGGTACCAGATTACTCTTTTTTAATTATATGTTGAATATTAAAAGTACAGGCCTAAATTCTGCTAAGATATGCATGGCTCTCAGAGCTGTATTCACGCATAAGGAAGTCTGCATTTGTTTCATATAGAAGAGATATGTCAAATAGATGATCCATGATCCTTGTGTAGATTATGCTAATAGCTATCAAATGTTCTTCCTCTGTCCCTGCAGTTTACATTCTTTGCCTCTTGAACCATATGAGCCATATGAGAACTGTTCCTTGGCAAAAGGCACCATAAAGAATATATCTGGGAAGAAACAGAAGGTGAATCACAGGAGGTGGACGGGCTTGGAGTTGCCTGCCCCAATCCTCAGGTATGTCTTATCCCCATCTTCAGTAACTTCTTCTCAGTTAAACCCTCTGCTCTGCCCCTTGAGAGTCCCTAAAAATTATCTTGCCATTATGTATGTGGGCAAGTGAACGTTCCTCCCAGGGACGCAGCAGTACCTCCAAGGTAGACAGTATGACTACTCTGAGATTATTATTTGTATAGCAGGGTACGGAAAAGGCTTGAGATATCACAACTTTACTTCTTAAAAGATTTTCTACTCCAAATAAACTTGAGTTTATTACTTTCTGATGAGCAATTTGAGCCCACAGAACAAGACAGCAGAAGCATCAAGGCTGTAGGTCAAGAAAAACATTCAGAAAAGCTGGAAGCAAACAGGGAAGGAGAAAAACTAATTTCAGGATAAGGAATGTGGTAACAACTGGATATAAACAAACGTGGAAAGAGTAAGCAGTCTAGCCAAAGTATCAATGCAGCAACGAGGAGTAACGATGCACATAGCACTCACATGTGATTATTATTACATAAACAAAAATACCCAGGCTAGTGTGGAGAGCCTCATTCCTCCTGGTATGCTGTTGGGTACCAACCAGAGTGCCCAATAAAGGCAGGCTACTTCTACCAAATTCCTGAGACTCGTTTGGAGACAAGCAACATCCTTGTCTCCCTTTATGGTCATTTGAAAATATTAGGCACCTTTAAAGTATGATTTATCTAGCTTATTTTGGGTGTCTATTTTAGAATGATTTGAATCACAGTCTACAAGTGCCTATTTCTGCATTCTCTATAAAGGGAAGCTGTGATGACTCGCTCAGAGCTGAATATTTACATTGGAGACATCTGCATTTGGTGAGATGAATTCAAGCCTTAGAGTTTAAATAGACAAGACAAAGAATGAAGTATTTCAACAGTATGAACAAAAACATGGCTTGCATCAGCATCTTGCAATACATCCTGAGATTTTTATCTTTGCAGAAAAAGAGGTTACCAGAGGGACTTAGCTTTTTTTAAACATTATTGGATATGTGTTTGCTAAGTAGAGGGTAAACAGGAAGAAAGGAAAAGAAAGACAGGACAAGGAAAACAACAGGAGAGCATGCATGATTGACATGAGGTCACCAGTGTGTGGGGAGTATGGTAGGGCACGAAAAGTCAAAACCAACAGCCAGGAAGCTTAGGGTTGACGGTATCTAGGCAGAACTTCTGAGAGCAGCCTGATCGCAAAATCACTGCCTGATGAGCCCAGAATTGCTATTCCTGAACTTTCACAGAATGTGAATCCAAGACAATAATGACATGGACTTGAAAGGCAATATGTAAATGTTCTGATATTTAACAACAATAAAAACCACCATATAGACGTATTTTTGTGAAGCTGATAATATGTTCTTGATTTTTTAAGTTGCTCTCCAAAACAGAGAGGAGAAATTAAACTCACCGTTACTGAAAATTAGGACCTCTGGCATTCTTTATACAATGACTGAGCTTCTAACAAAAACATTAAGTTTGACAGATTTATGTTAAAAATTATAAGAGTTAACAGACCTGTTCTTTCAAACCATCTTCCATACCTGTTGTTTATTCAAATTTATAAGAGCTCTCTGTAATTTCTTTATTACATAAGCCTGCATGATTTAAGTGATTTAAAGCTGTCATATGGGCTCTTCTTCTATGACGACTGGCAGTTAATCTTGACATAAATATCTCCAGCTTAGATCTTAATTGTGAATCACATGAACAGAAAGGAAATAATGTTTCTGGTATTTCTCATAGTAGCAACAAAAAAATCAACATTGTCTGAACACAGACAAGGAATAGATGGCTTGCACAACTGCTTCCTTCGGTATGGTTGCTGCCTTTGAATCTTTCCCATGCTCAAACTGCAGGATGCTTCTACTGTGCACCTGGGAATGAGTTTCCATAAGCAACATGAAGACCCAAGTGCCTCGTGACCGCTTCTCCTTTGCAGGCAATCCATGTCCATCCTGAGTCCAGAATCACTACAAATCCTGTCTTCTCTTGTGGCTAGCAAAAAAAGACTCCTAGGTTCCTGACCATGCTCTGTGATCATAGGACAAATGGGATAAATAGAGGCTTCTGGGATTGCTGAAAAATGCCCATGGCAGAAAAGAGGATACCCTGAAGCACAGGCAGTACCTGGGGTTTGCACCAGGAGTACTAAAAAGCTCCTGGGATCCTTCAAATGGAAAGAAGAAATAGCGAATGAATCAGGCCTCCAGCCAAGTCCCCTGGCCAGAGAGCGGACCTTGTCAGAAAGTTCACAGAACTGAACAAGACAAGGTGCTGCAGACACAGCTGTTTTGGACTTTGGTAAAAGGTCGGAAAGTGTCTTGTTCTGGTATTCGAACCTACAGAGCACATGGCTGTATGCCAGTGTCTCTCCCACCTGAGTTAAAGAGGATTCCTTGCACAGTGATAGTGCTCAGCAGCACCAGTAGCCTGAGAACAAGAGGGCATCTTAAACCCTCGGTGCTTAGTGACAGGTACCACAAATACGAAAATGCTACTTTGTGACAGATTATTTTCATGTTATAAATCTATAGTATACAAACATTTTCTTATATTACCATATGTATTGTAAAAGAATTATTTGCTTCATCTGGCATTAAAATTTGTTGGTTGCAAAAGGAATAAACCCTAAGAATGACTGATCTTTGTGATTTGGAAAACAATTCTAAGGAAACATTTAATTTTAAAAATTTATGAAAGATTCTCTCAAATATGACTTACATCCCTTCGTAGGTTGGCTTTTGTTCCTTATTTTTTATACAAAATGCAGATCAAAGCTCTTTATGTCATCTTAGATAACAATACAGAGTTCATGTAAACATACATTGTATGTATCTTATTCTTTCATACATACTGGGTTAAGTCCTGAGGGAAATAAATGCCATCAAGTTAAACTGTTTTACATTGCTTGATATGGCAGCTTACACCATGTGGTCATTTAGCCTTCTTTAATTAATCTGAATTGCTTCAATTTATACTGCACAGCCATGGAAAATTAAAAAAACAGGGAACACCACTTGCACTTAACTGTCTCTTTTGACTCTTCTGTACTATCTTGGTTTGCCGGTAGTGAAGAAGATTGTATCAGATAGGCTATGGATGGATCAATGCAGGCAAACTGACAAATACCTGAACGTTTCTTTCTCGTGATGTTTGACAGTTCTGTGTCACATCTCATACTTTTGCCACATCTCCTGTAAGGAAGCATAAAAGACAGCGCTTTGAAACACTACAATAAGTGAATATATCAGGATTTTTTCCTCAAGAGTCTCAATATTAAAAGGTGGAATGAAATAAGAATATGTTGGCTAGCCACTTGTGTGGTGCAGATCAGTCCACCTCCTTTAGTTTTAGTGTTGCCTTTCCAATTTACATCAGCAAATGACTTAGCATTAGAGAGCCTGTAATGCTCTGAACTCATTACATTTCGGTATGAAAAGTTACATCATTGATCATCAGCTACACCATTAGACCCTCTGGAAAATAGCTGGAATAAGAAGGATATTGTTGCTAATTTGCTGAGAGAAGCATCTTCATTTCCCACCACAGTGATGCAACAGCCTTTGAAAGACCCAGTTTAAAAAAAAGAAGGTAGCCAACATCCATTTTCAAGTATTTCATCTCAGTTGTTTCATAAGCACCTGTACAACATCAACAGCAAGCTCACTTCTGAGACTAGAGGAAACCTTATTGCAAAAGCTCTCCAACTCCACGTGTCTTGTGTATTACAACAACATTTTGTAACCTCTCTTCAAATATTTCTCTATCCCTAAGGGTTCAAAACCAAAAAGCTCAGAAATCAGTGGCCACTAGTCTCCATTAACTTCAATGAGTTTTAAATAAGCCTGAGATCGCTGTGAAGTAAAAGTCTTTTGCAACAGAAACCTTTTGCATTATAGCAAAACATTCCAGAGTCAACAGAACCTCAGAAGTGGAAGTTTTGCTTTGCTGAGCATTTATTTCTCTCTCAGAGGGCGTAAAAGAAGCAGAACTTTATCCAGGATTCATATTTGTTTCCTAAACATTTGGATATTATCTTCCCCTCTTTCCAAGTGTCACTGGGATGATAAGTGTAGGTATTTCTAGCACAAATAGTTGCATGTGCTTCCCTTCGTAGAAGCTGAAAGATCATGCACAATCAGTATCCTACATGTAGCTGTTCCTTTCAGGTATATTATCTTCACAATATATCTAATGGATTTGATCTATGTTGCTGTGATGTGAAACTGTAAACATGACCTCAAAGCCATTTCCCAAATAATGTTCTCAAAAGTAGGACCTCTCTGAAAGATTTTTCAGTTTTGAGAAATCAAAATTTTCCAATGTAGAAACACTCTCTCAAAAATTCCTCCAAAATTTTATCAACAACTCACTGAATCTTCCCTATGCCTTGTTTCTTTGAAGGTAACTAAACTTTTTAGAGGTCTTAATGTAGGGTTTCAAGAAGAGGATTGCACTAGGTCAACAACAAAGACACCAGACTGAGGGACAGTTCCCACTTACTAATTTCCCCATCATGCTTGCAAGCACACTTGTAATATTCTATGAAAACACTGAATTATTTCATTGCTTCAATTCTTCTTGTAATCTTGGCCCACGCATTTAGAAAGATGAAAGCACACAGACAGATGGAGGTCGACGTGTTCATTAGGAAAAGAATCCATGTAACTACCATACTCTCTCAAGCACTCAAGGCAGCGTGCAGATACACCCTTAAAAAGGAACATGAATTCAGCACAATAGAATGAGTTTGTTTTTTCAGTGCCAACGTGAAACTAGTTTACATGATACAATGTTCCTGTGAGAGAATAATTGTGTCAGAATGGTGTTAATCCCATTTACTTATTCATTTGGAACCTCTAATGAAAACTGTTTAGGAAACAAATGGCTAATTATATTCTACATGCAAAATAATTAAGCATTCAGAACACGATATTTAGCAAGGCTGGATATTAGTATTAAATATGATATTCAATTTTCTCTAAAAGGACAGATTAGGCCAATTCATTAAAAAAAATAAAAACGTAGCTCATCCATGAGGTAAAAATCTGGGTAAATTCCTGGGGCAGGAATTTACTAGCAAGAATATTACATCTGGAATAGCGCCAGAGATTCATCGTACTCACACTTGTATTTCCTCATGTATACTACTAGATATTTCTCAAGCATGTATGGTAATGTAGCACATGAATATTCACTTATTCACTTAATACTTGACTCTAGCCCATCTCTACTGAATGAAACAAAATTATGCCATGGGGAAAAGATCCTCCCTTATCTCCTTTAGGGCACTCTTAGGCTACATAATGCAGTGCAACACAGAGATATGCCAACCAGCCGCAGTGCGTACAGAGAGCAGCGTAGTTGCACCGTGACATTACTCCAGCTGAGCTGAGCAGCTCTGCTAATACACCAATATTCTTCTGGGACTGGCACTCTTCCGTTCTTTCAGCCTGCACTCAAATTTCCCCGGAGAGTACAATGGGAACAACCTAGCAGCCTGTGCAGCAGCTAACATCTATTATTAGAAGCGCCAGAAGCATTTCTGAATATAAGCTGAATACTGGTCCTAGTATGCAGTCCCTACCTCCTGGTTCCTACAGTCCTGAAGTTATTCTTAGATAGCTCCTAAAGTCTTCACGGGGCTCTCAGAGGTGCAGACTAACCTTGGGATCCCCTGGCACCTCGTGTATGTTGGAGCTAAACAACCAGCAAAGCCAAAGGCAATGCTGCTGTAAGATTATTGACTCCTATGTGATGTGACCTAGCCTTTACAGATGGAGAAAATGTGCAGCATTGAAAGGACATAGTCTATGATTAATTTAAAAGCTCAAAAAAGAGCCTAAACATTTTGTCCAAATTCTTTATTTCCAAGTATTTAGAAGAAAATATGTTTATATACTGTGGGGAGGAAGGTTTGGGGTTTTGGTCTGTACAAGAGACTAAGGTTTCCTCTGTATTTCGATTATGCTTAGCTGTCACAATGTGAATAACAAACATATGAGTATAAATGTTCCCAAAGAAGGGTAAGCAAAAAAAAAACCAGTTGTGGGCAGCCTTCAACAAGGAACAATGGCTGGGAAACAACAGGCTCTGAATTCTGCTGCAGCAGAAGGATGCTGTTCATCATCATCTGTTGTCTGCTGCTCCTTCTACCATTTCTTTGTAGAAGAAACAGCAAAGGAGTTAAGACCAAATGGTAAATAATAGTTTTATTATTAATAGTGGTTAAATAAAGAGCACTCTCTCTGGTATGCAGTAATAATTATTTTGTCCCCTCCACTTTTCTTAATTTATCTTCCAAATATTTTTATAAATTGTGGACTTAGCAGGTGGCTTCTTAAATGTGGTTTCTGTTTTCTTCTGCATACTTCTCAGAAGAATGTTTTCTAACACTTTTGCTTTCCCCAGTTAGCTGAAACAAACAGGGATATTTTGTATTGAGTTAAAAATGAAATATAGTAAAAAGACTTATGCTTTATAAACTTAAATATTACTACTGGAAAAGGCCTTCATTATATCATCTGTGTCAATGCTCTGTTAATGTAGACCCGAATACTAGTAAGAAGATAAGGCACTTTTTAAAAATACATTAACAAAACCGAAACGTGTCCCAGTTAAGCAATAATGTTACAAGTCCAGACATTACCTTGTCATCCTCATATAAAACCCAGATCAAAGTTTTTTTTCCAAAGAGGTAAGGAAGAAGTGGCCTGAGGAAAGAGCAGCCTGACAGTGGTATCGTGTTAGATGCCATAAAGCAGCAGGGTCCATCTGGCAGTCTCCAACAGGCATCTTCCCTTTGGTCTTCCACCTTTTTCTAAAAGGCAGCAATACTTTGGGCCAGGAAAGTCCAGGGCCAGAGAATCTGAACCAGTGATATTGCACACAGCTAAAACAGAGAGATTAAGGTTGGCCCTTTTCCTGAGCAAACAAGGTCCCAGCACAGAGTTAAGTCATAGAACCCTTAATCCAAATCTCCCAGCTCCAGAAGCTGCACTGTCCTGGTGAAGATGACTCTTCTTGGTTACAGTCAACTATATCGCTCTGATCTTCATATGCCTGCCTGAAAGCCACCAAGAGCTTGATTTCAGCACTGGAGCTTGTACTCAGTGGAAAACCTGAGAAGTCTTTTTGAATGGCCTCTCTGCTCTCAGTGGTACTCATTGAAAAAAATTTTGCATTTCTGTTACATATATTTCCTCTGCAGCTCCATGAAACTGCATGTTAGCTACAAAATGTGAGAACTATTGGGTTGCTCACCCATTTTGGTAGGCTACATAAAAAGACATTCCCAAAAAGGGGATGCCACACTATTCTGGTCCCTAACCTGATAACTGTAACGTATTTATGTCCTTAATTAAAAGTGTAGTTTCATTCCTTTAAGGCATTTTAAACTTTTAGCATATTTTTTACGGTAAGAGAATGGGGGAAGCAAGGGAACTAACCACAAATGAAACTTAGAAACTAGGAAAACAAACAGTTACTTTCCTTTCCAGGTTGAGTGAAAAGCACACAGACAGCAAAAAAAATTGCAAATCTGGGCCTCTATCTGCTCTCTGGCCAGATACTCTTTCCATCATTAATAGAGATAGCAAAGGCGAGACCTGAACTAGGTATTTCAAATAATTCTGTTTTCATTTATCAGTCTGACTACTAGCAATCGGGGAATTTTGTTAAAAACTCCAATGATTTTTATCTTGACAGTGCCTCTTTAATAACTAAATAGAATTGATATGAATTATTTATCTCCTTTAAAGTGCACTGAATAGCTTTGCTGAAAATTACCACGTTTATATTTATAGAACACTAACACATGTATAGATAGGTTCAAAATTCATTATTTATACAGCTCTGGCTTTATTTATAGGAATCAAGTTCAGTAATTAGCATCATGTACAAGATGCCACCCATTCAGCTTTAGTGGAGTGGGCGCAGTGTGGAAAAAAACTGCTAAGCAGAAAGCTCTAGTAGGTTCAGAAACCAAACAAACTACTCTCTAGCTTATCGGTTAGCAAGGAAATGTCTCTAGCAGTGATGGAAAAGTTGATGGAAATAATACCATTAGGCCCGCTTTGTCATTCCTGCATTTTTAGTGGCTGTTTCAGTTCTTTAGTCTTTAAGTGTTCTATTCAGTGTAGTTACTCAGGCTTCTCTTGTTCTTTTAAAAGAGGTGGAAAAGAGCTCAAAACAAAAAAGTGCATAAAATACAGTGGGCCCAGTCCTGTATTCAAAACTCCTTACTTTTAAGGGTGCATAAGGACAGCAGTATGAAAACAACATGTGGAGCAATTTCTTCTAGCCATAGAAAAATACAACCCTTCTCATGTCAGTGAAATGAATGACCTCTCTGTTACATGAGATTTTTGATGTCATTAAGGTTCTGAAAAACTCCAAACAACCTTCACCTGATATTTACAGGTTATATTGAAATTGGCCTGCAAAATACAAACCTTTAAACATTCAGAGGTTTACAGAGAAAAAGCTTAAGGCTGTAATCCTGTGGCCTTGTACCTAGCAAGACTGAATGTAGTCCACTTTTATTGCCATCATGTAACTAATGCACCATCAATATTTCATGCATGTAATTTCGAATGAGTAAATAGCTTTCTGCAAGTTGCATAATTTGCTCATAATCTCAGTGCATCTTGTTCCATTTAAAGCTAAGTGCCACCATTTTAAAAATGCCCCAGCAGGAGTGATTCAGTCTAGCCAAGAATGATTATACCTTACAAAGCCCCCAACCTCACTCTTGCTGCCACCCGCCTTTACTCTCAGGGTGATACATTTATCCAAATATAAACACCAAAACAAAGCCAGACAACAGACCCTACCAAATATTTAGCATTGTGACTGTTTAGACGCTGAGGGAGAGACAAGAGAGCAAGCAAAAAGCCACGCTGTGACATATGAGGTGTGCTGCGTTTAGGGATGCTAACGAAACCGAAGGCTCAGCCATTAACCTTCAAGGAAGAAAAGCCAGGCCTACTGCTTTAAAAATTGCTGGGACCAATCTTTCACCATGACAAGCATTAGTAATGAATAATTAAGCATTTAATATAATGTTGCTTTGGTGAAAAATGATAATTTTACATTGATGGCCCCTAAACCTATTCAGTGTTATTATGGTGCAGTAAAAGCAGGAAGAGAGCTTTGATGAAATGCATGTTTTTCAGTGGAGGTTGGTTGGGGTTTTTTTTTATCCCCTGTGTCTTTTTTTCTTGGTGGTTGCACTGAAGCAGTTACAGTTATTAGGTTCAAAATCTTTTCAGAGACAAACAGTGGCCCTGCTGAGAGAATTTCATGAAAAATTTAAAAAGGAAAATTCAACCTGGAACAGTCTCACGTCTCATGCCAGTCCGCCTGAGGTTGAACTGTGTTTTCCCCTATAATATTCAGCTAAATTTCAGGGAAATAAATCATCAGCAGATGCAAATGCTGAAACCCTCCAAAATGAAACTTTAAAAACTCGACTTGAGAACCTATTTTGATTGAGTGACGTAGTTATTTAAAACAATTTAACAGATGCGCTCTCACTTAATTCTCCATAATCCAATGTTTATTGCAAAAGAAATATTTGAGTAGTAAATTATTTGAACTATACTCTGAGATCTCCCTTTGCACTTAAGAATACTGAAGAACTAAGCTGCAGTGTCTCCTCACAGCCATTTCTCTCCTCCTCAGAGCCTGCTGCTGTTAGCAAGAATTTTACCTGTAGATTAACACAAAATACAAGTTTTTGGTGGGTCTCATGAGGAGATGACTGCATTTTGTCATCATATATCAGATTAAATTATATTGGTTTGGTTTAAATTGGTTCATATATAACTGCTTTAGAATCCACTTTCTAATATAGCATACGGGGGTTAAATAAATAATGACACCTTTTATGCAATAGATAGGAGGTTGTGGGAAGTCTTCACTCTTTACAGTCTTTACACTTAGGTATGACATTTGCCAATGACATTCAGTGTACATTTGGTTCAACTAAACAATCACAGGCACTGTGAATTTTCAGTGTATCATGAATTATCCTTGAGAAATAAAAGGCTAAAAAAAGTACCTAATCCTTCAACAACAGGATTTAGACTATATGTTCCTCTTAGTGGGGCTGATTATTATCCTAACCTCACAAAGATCAAATTACCTCACATCTATGGTAAATCCTTCTTTCTGACTTTAAAAACCACTGTGGATTGTGAGGAGTGTGCATATGTGTGCACACACACGTGTTTAGAGGTATTAATCCCTCAGATACAAACATAAATCAAGAAAAAACATACAGTTAAATATTCTCCAGATAGACTGCAGTCTACAGCAGTTGTGTAGAAACGGCCCCTAGCTGCTTGCAACAGCTTCTTTTCCCATAGTTTAAAAATGCATCAGCTACAGGAAAATCTACTAAGCAGATTACTGCTTAAAATCTGACCTTGACCATAAATGAATGATTAATTCCAGGCTCCTAGAAAGAGATTAACTACAGCTTTTTCTAAACACCTAGAAAGCTTTCTAGAAGACTATCTGTAGTAACCAGAGATGGAGCTTTATGAGTCTCTAAAGTATAAATATTTTTCCTTTCTCCTGATTGTATATTTTTCAAATTTAAAAAAATAATAATAATAATGCTGGAGTCGGTTTTTCCTTTCAAAGTTTGTTCTTGAAAAGCAGACACAGTAACTCCACCATGACTTTAAGGAGATCTTAACCGTCGCTTTTCCACTTTGTAAAGAGAAGGAGATACAGACTTTGGGGTGAAGTTATCAAGAGGCACAGCTAGCAGTGCTATCTCATCTCCCCTTAGTCCCAGTGCCCCTTCTTCTTTTGTCTTCTGATATCATCTGTGCCCTATCCTCAAAGTTTATCATAGAATCATAGAATTGGGTTGGAAGGGACATTGCAATGAGCAGGGGCATCTTCAACTAGATCAGGTTGCTCAGAGCCCCCTCCAACCTGGTGTTTCCAAGGATGGGGCATCTACCACCTCTCTGGGAAACCTGGGCCAGTGTTTCACCACCCTCATGGTGAAAAATTTCGTCCTTATACCTAGTCTAAATCTACCCTCTTTTAGTTTAAAACCATTACCCCTTGTCCTATCACAACAGGCCCTGCTAAAAAGTCTGTCCCCATCTTTCTTCTGAGCCCTGTTTAAGCACTGGAAGGCTGCAAGAAGGTCTCCCTGGAGCCTTCTCTTCTCCAGGCTGAACAACCCCAACTCTCTCAGCCTTTCTTCATGGACTTATCACCATCATGACACCCCATTCCACTTGCATGCTTTGAAAAAGAACGTGTTAGGGCTGACTCTGAGTGCATCAATGCAAAGCCTAACAATTTATGTTCCTAATTTAAGAGAATTGGTACAACTTTTAACCTCACATCAGTCAAAAAGTTATTTCAGTTGCTGCAAGACAGCAAGTTGTGACCAAGTTCCTCTCTCCCAAACACAAAATCAAATGAAATAAAGCAGAGCAAAGTTAATAGCTGGAGTTTATTTTCTGCATGTTTTTCTTCATGTTTGATTTTCCATAGAAACATGTAGATGAGCAATACATTTGTATTTGTAATTGTAATACATTTGTAGTTACTGTACTGTAATACAAATTTACAATACAGTATTGTAATCCTACAAATACATTTAAAGAATGTGTTCCTACATTCTTTAAAACAATGGATGGAAATATGTGCCCATAGCTAAAAGACAGTGTTGATAATAGTAAAATATTATTCCCAAAGCAATACTGTATTACTTGATCCTGATCCTTTCTTTATACAATTAGGATGAATTCTTGACTCCACAGACATCAGTCAATACCTAGGAGTCAGATTTCACAGACAGGGCTGCCTCATGTGAGTATATTTAAAGTGTCTATACATGGGTGAGAAGTATATTGAAGCTCATTCTTTCTCGTTTCTAGATTGTTCAAAACGAGCCAGGTCTATAGTCATATTGGCACAGCACCGAATCCAAGGCAGTACACACTACTAAGAGACATCAGCTTAGACAGAATCGCAGGATGCTTCTGACTGGCTTTGGTCATTGGCTGGGCAAGATACCCACAAAAGACCAGAGACGTGGTGTTAGTAACCTCATGGCTCTGCATCTCTCTAGATTCTGATTCCGTGGTAGTTTCTTTGAAAGGTGATATTCAGGAACATGTGAATACCACATTTTGTCAGCACATACTGGGAACAGTATGCTTAATTTGATTCTGTGCTCTGGACCTCAGCTTAAAATGCCCACTGTGCCTTTCATATGAATTAACCAAGATCTTAACATGCAGTACAGCAAAATTCAGGATGAGATTAATTGCAGGAAGCTGTCTGTCTTCTATCAGGAGCAAAGCTCTGGCAATAACAAGTGCTACGTTTTCATCTTCTCACTGAATATTCCTCATGGAAAATGACTGAAATCTGAAAATCCCAGAGGAGAAGGGAGCTCAAAACTGAAGACATTAAATAGTAGCCACCCTGTCAGTAAATAAAACTGAAAAGTACAAAAAACTCCAGGGAGGGCATGACAAAATCAATTGTGTATAGAAAGAGAGGTTAACTTGCTCTTGATATCAGAAACAGAACACTGTAACACATATTGAATCTACAAAAATACCTCCAGTTCACTTTTAACATGAGTTCTCAGGCTTGGGCTGTGGCTGACCAGGATGTTGGGGACAGAATTCTGTTGGGGCCAGCTAGAATTACATACTCTGAGCTCAAGACCTAAATATGACCATCGACTGACTGTACTGACACCTGGAATGTAGAAACACAAAGGCTGTTTGCAGAAGTTTTCTCCCCAGAAACATCTTCTTCAGAACCTACAGAGAAATGAAGCTTAGCACTCATTCTGATTAACCCAACATGTATATTCACAGAGGGTAACCAAAGAAAAAGAGATCTTTTAGAGTATTTCCTCCATGTATAGAATCATCTCCAATATGTATACACCAGCAATGATTTCAAAGAACAAAAACACAGATGGAAAACTAACATATGTAACAGGGAACAGGAAAGAATATAGACTCATATAAATTCAATCCAAAATTCTTTGGAACTGCTTAAAGTTTAGGAAACCTGGTAGGTATCCTGTGAAGGCATTTTTCTTGCTTCTCACCAGAGACACCACCAACTGAGTAAGTTTATTGCTATTAACAACAGAAATCCCTATAGAGAGAAATTTCAGTGGAGCCCCAGTATCCCACTCTGAAAACAAAAAAATTCTGCAAATTTCAGCAACACAAACCTTAGTGAAGGAAAGACACACCTTTGAGAGGGATCCAGATGGAGGGCAGAGTCAAAAGAGACCAGTAAGACAGCAACAATCCCTCAGAGAAGCTCACCTGGGATCAGAGAGGGAGCAGCAGGCTGAGGCAACCATTTGCCTTCATATCCCTGTATTCCTCAGGATTTTTCATTGACCTCTACCCAGTCAGTGTGTAGAACGGAGAGATTCAACTGAGAAAGCTATTTCTGCACAAGACATAGGCTTCACATGTCATAAACTTTACAGTGCAAATTCAAACAGCATGTCTCTGCAGACATGCATACCCTTTCACTGAACAACCTTTCACTCAAACCCAAGCCAACACTTCCAAAACATGTATCTCTGTCCTTGCTGGGAAAGAGAAGCCCAGTGTTCTCAATGCACATCACACAAAGGAGAAGACACCTCTTCTATTTATAAGCTGTCCAACATTGTTTCCTATTATGCATCTCCCTGTCTTTTTACAGAGATACACTGTCACACAAGGCAACACTGTGTATTTCCTGAATCCAACACTGGATTATAAGATGCAGTTTGATTCTCTTCCTTCCACATTTTTTGTCATTTCCACTGAAGTTTCACTTTTTTCCAGTAAAGTTTCCAATGCTTTTGGAAATGTTAATCTACAAAATATTATTTATCTAAGACAGTGGGAGATTAGCATAGACAGAACTTTGAACCTCAAAGACTTGCATTTTGGTCTTAGTCAAACCACACTTATTGTGTTACATTACCAATTACTTTAATCAGTTCCCTGTCAGCAAAATTGGCTAAGGCATTGCTACCTAAATTGTTACACATGTTCCAGGGGATCAAAGCCAGTAATAGAGATGAATCAGTTACTTTGGTGAATACAAGCAAAAAAGTATCTAATCAGAGAGACATGACTACTGGGTAAAATTAGGATATATATCTAGCATAAGCAATTTGGAACCTGTTGTTTTATAAATACACTTGTGTACACATGCATCTACCAAAAAGTAAACCGTATGAATAAACATTATGAAACAGCAGTTTCTAATACACAGCTCTAATGCAAATTACCATCCTTTCCAATCACAATCTTTTCCAATCGATTTCCTTTGTTAAGTTGACCATAATAGATCCAATACATGAACAAAAGGATTCGAGGAACAGCTACGGAGGATACACCCAGTCTGCATGATTCACTGTGTTCACTGAAGCAAACCAGCAGTATTTTGAGTGTCTTTCATTTCATCCATATAATTTTCACTATACATTTTATCATGTCTGCAGTATCTTTGGTAATAGAATCTGCTGGAATTTGCAGGAGGTATTTGAGAAATTGCTCCTTCCAGCCTCACCCCCAGAAGATTTAAAAAAAAATACCACTTCAGTGGTCTAAGTATATGTGAAACTGGGTGCACTGCAGAATGTGCTTAGACTTCACAGGACAAAAGATTTCTGCCTTTATATGGGGACCATCCAACCCTGAGATCCCTGTGGATGAATCAATACCTTGAAGTGTAGCCATGACAACCAAGGAGATCAAATAGACTCAGCACACACAGTATTCACAGTATTGATTTTTCAGCACAGGACAATGCAGCGCTCTCAGTGCCTGAATATGGATGAGGGGTAGCTGGCTGAGGCAGACTTCTCTTGCGAAGTGTGAAGTGATGCTGCTGAGGAGAAAGCAGCACTTCAAGGAATTTCACACCACTATAGCAAGGTTGTCCATTCTCCAGTCATTAAGACAGACTGCTGCCTTTGTGTCCACAGCTCACAGCCCTAGGTTTCTGAATAGCTGGTTAAATCATGATCATGAAAAAAAAAACTCTTTATGGTTCCCTTTTATTGGAAATAAATGTCACTGATACGCTGCATACACTTATGACCTGGTCTTTATATCTACAGCACTTAACATTTTAAAGTATGAACTACTGCCCTTTAAATAGATAAATAATATATATACACACATATATAAAGTAAAATGTTACCAGCGGTT
>NW_010546755.1:84129-88536 GCF_000687285.1 Phaethon lepturus
CTGCTCAAAAGAGGCAGCAGCAGTGCATTATTGCAGTGTTGGGTTCTAGTCTGTTCATGTTCCGTAGGGGCTAGATTCAGAGATTTGATGTTTGCAACATTCTCTGAAACCATCAGTATGACTATGATCTTGAGTGGTCTGGAATGCTATGTTAACGCAATTAATGGCAGCCACACCCAATGATCATGACCCCTGACAGTTAAATTTAATTGGAACAACAGAACAGTCAATTCAAATGTGTCAGAAAAAAAGCACTCAAGAATATGGAACATGTTCACGAAGTCATAATCACTGTTAAAATAAAAACATAACAACATAAATGTCATTTTCATGAATTATCATTCAAACATCTACAGCTACAAACCAGAACAAAATTTGCTTTCCACAAAACACCATGAAAATGATCTGCTTCCATCAAAAATATTTCAATATATATTTTAAAACAACAGCTAAAGAATCAAATAAATTTCAGTCAGAGTGCAATAATTTCCAACTGTCTGGTTGTGGTGCTTTATGAAAGCTCTTGTTCCAACCACTTCCCAGGTACTTGCTCTATAGCCTGAAATACGTACTTAAGTCTGTGCCAACACCTACCAGGGAAATGTTATTATGACGCCATGCTGAAGGCACAAACAGCCTGACCTAAGGCTGGCAATAAATGCGCGTGTGAGTGTTTCAGAGCACAAATCTCTTCAGGCCCAGTTCAGACTTTTGCATGCTGCCTAGTGGGTGTGGTCCCTGGGATGGACAATCCCCAGAAGCACACTTGAGTTTTTCTGAGAAAAATTGGTTGATTTAGACTAAAGGATCTCAGGAGTGAACCACCATAACCACAGTACAGATGATCTCAGGGAAACAACTTGGGCCAAGAGCCAAGCAGGGAGCTAATATATTTGACAGCACAAATACCTCTTGTTAATGAAAATTTTCAGCTAAACATTTCTGACTAAAAACGTTCCAGTTTTGCTTTGTCATTAATTTGACATTTTCTGTCAGAATAAAAATATGTTTTTCTTTTGAGTGGAACAGTATATATTTACATGTTTACTCCTTAACTTTAAGGCTACACAATCATTATGGCTAAGCACAGTGTAAAAAAACAAAGATACTGTTAACATCATGTGAAAATTAATAAAGAAAGAACTTCCACCACACTTACTGTATTGCTCCTCAAGCAAGACAGCATTTCAAAATTCCGGGTTTAGAGATCCACAAAACTTGTTATCCTTCAGCTCAATTTTTTTTTTCATTTGTTCTTTTTCTCATGAAAACAACTCTTTCCTCTTTCTGTGAGTGTATCTTGAAAAAACAGACAGCTAAAGGAGATGCAGATATCACAGAGCCTGTTCATACTCATTGGCTGATCAATCATCAATATCTCCTTTATGTCAAAAAATATGGCAATGATAGGCACTATGAAGTAATTGTGAACACACAAATGAACTTTCAGTGAGCCAACAATAGCTACGAAAACAAACAAACAAAAAAAACCAGATTGTCTAATTACGTTGATATTTACACTGGGTATTTCCTTCACAGACTCCTGTTGTGTTCTACTGCTGCAAGTCTGCAGCTGATCTTCATTGCTGCTAATGTTAATCCAGCTCTTTGTTGCGTATGGTATTATTCCAAATTGGAGCAAGAAGGAATCAGACCAAGCTATTTTGTAGAAAAAGCTCTCAAAATACTAATGGCTAGGATTCCTAGAGTCACATTCAAATGAAACTATGAATTGGTTTTTACCAAGTGCTTCTACTGTAACAGCTTATTTCTATACGGATACTCAAAGAGCAGCAATAGGTATGTTTGCTATTACAACTAATAAAACTTCTACTGTGTCTGCTGGCTCTCATTTAGCAGGCCCTACAGGAGATGGGCGTCTTCTGCTCTTTATTCTCAGTCACTGCCAAACAAGAGGCTGACATTTCCCATCCTACCCTGTGAACCAACCTGAGCTGCGGGGAAGCCAGCCACTAACATCCAAATGAGCTGCAAGAATTATGTCTAACGGTCAGTTATCATATAGCAAGCTATGGCTAGGTTCAGAGATACAGCTCTAAAGATAGGTAAGACCTATTGGTTAGATATTAACTGATAGCTTGTAGTCTCAAGCTAAGCAGATAGTACATGTTAATATAGAGCACAGTCTGAGAAAAAAAATGCTGAGCAAAATGAAATACTGGTGTTATTAAGGAGAAAAATTTGTGCACATCCAGGAGTAAAAGTATTACTTGAGGCAAAGCTGTTCTGCAGAAGTACTGCCATATTCCATACCATATAATAACAAACTGATTGCAGTCTTTGGTGAATGAACTTGAACTGCTTCTCCACGTGCTTCATAATGCACCTGTGATAAGTTTTAATGGTCCATGACATTTATGCACCTGTTCCCTTGCTGTTGATTTGCATTCCTTTATTGAAAATAATGTGGTCTTGTTTCTAATTGCATGCATCTGTCCACAGTTCAAAGACTCTAATTCTTCCTGATTAACAGATAACTGATTATCTAGAGAACCTGTCTGTACAATTCATGAATTCTCGGTAAGATTATGATCTCTGAATATGCTTATGTCAGAATGCAAACAGTTTTATTCCATGACTTGCCTTTGCCTGTATATTTTTATTTTCCATGTTACACACTGTTCAAGAGTAGTAGATAAGAAGTAACAGAAGAAGATTGTTTACTTAAGCACTATACCACTGAAAAATATTTTGCAGCGGCAACAAGCCAATTACCACCAAAACCAGACCTCTGAAGGCTGTGGTCACACACACAATCACGTTACCTGGCCATGTTTGTTGTGGCATTTGGGAAACTGATCCAAGTAACACCTGATAGAGAGTTTGGAGAATAACACCTGGGCAGAGTCAGCTGTTGTCCTTCACTTTTCTTCAGTCACTAAAACCATAGGGAATCAAGCTTTCTGCACTAAGAACCTGGTGAAGTGGAGGAAACATTGGTATATTAACAGACAGACTTCCCACAACTACCAATGAAAAGATGAACTAGAACAAGGAAGTTTATTGCTTTTTTCCTAAAGCAATATCAACTCCTGCATTTTTTCCTCAAGAAAGTAAAAACATAATAACAATCTGCTGAAACCCCAATCTGTTCTTCATATCCCGTGCTCAAAAATAAATTTATGAAACACCACAAAAAGATTCAAGTGTCTGTAGAGACTGTGAAAAAAGGGGGCTTAAGACATCTTCTGAATTGTAAGGTCAGACACTAGGGACAACATTACAAGCCCACTGAATTTCACTTAGATGCAGTGTTCAGTTATGCCTTTCTTTATACCTAGAAGTATTGCAACAGCAACTGACTTGAGTTCAATCTTGTGAATCACTAATCTTCTCTAGAATCCTTACCACTTTTCCTAGCCTGTATTTGTCCATTTGATAAAACTTTCCTATAAATAGTACTTGGCACTTGTTGTGATTAAACAACATTTTTCCTTAGATACATACAGTTCAGTTAAGTCAAGGTGATTCTGAATGTTAATTTTAGACTCTAAATTGCTGAAAAATGTTTCACTGAAAAGTTTCTAACAAATTCATAAGTAGGCCTGTGTAAAGTGCTGCAGACCATTTACCACACACATACGTCTTCTGTAAAATATGTATTAGTAGTTTTAATGAGACAGAAACCAAATAAGTGTACACAGGATAAACTAGTAAACTGGAGCTCAAAGCAATAATTATAAATAATGCATTTTCCAGGATGCTGTGATAGCAGTAGAAGTCAATCTGCTTAAGAGGCTACACTGCCTGTGATGGTCAGTGAAGGATTTTAACTCCTTTTACCAGTGAAACTTTATAAATCTATTAGTTTAGCTACTACATGCTGATGTAAGACAGAACTGGTAATAAAAGTGCAAAACACAGATGCTGCAAGGCTGATTTGTGACACATTTTTGCCAAGTGCAAAAGAAAAAAGGAAGAGTTTCTTAAAATATGTCTATGTCACATGTTTCTCTGCTAGGAGACTGCAACAGTTAGTACAGAAAATCAGTGACTTACAAACCGACCTGCTTAACTCTGGCTGCAAGAGGACTACCAAGGGCTGAATTCTGTGTGGTGGTTATCACAGAATCACAGAATCACCAAGGCTGGAAAGGACCTTCAAGATCACCAAGTCCAACCATCAACCCAACGCCATGATGCTCACTAAACCATGTCCCAAAGTGCCACACGATGCTCACTAAACCATGTCCCAAAGCGCCACATCCACATGTTTTTTGAACACTTCCAGTGATGGTGACTCCACCACCTCCCTGGGCAGCCTGTTCCAATGCTTGACCACCCTCTTGGTGAAGAAATTTTTCCTAATATCCAATCTGAACATCCCCTGGCACAACTTAGGCCATTTCCTCTCATCCTATCACCAGTTATTTGGGAGAAGAGACC
>NW_010546756.1:0-1094 GCF_000687285.1 Phaethon lepturus
AGTGAGGGGCCCAAAACTGTCCTATGAGGAGGAGCTAGGGAGCCTGGGTTTGTCTGGTTTGGAGAGAAGGAGGCTGAGGGGTGACCTCATTGCTCTCTACAGGTTCCTGAGGAGGGGAAGTGGAGAGGGAGGTGCTGATCTCTTCTCCCTGGTATCCAGTGACAGGACATGTGGGAATGGTTCAAAGCTGCTTGGTGGTCAAATGTTGGAACACGTTTCCTAGAGAGATGGTTGATGCCTCAAGCTTGTCAGTGTTTAAGAGGCATGTGGACAATGTCCTTAACAACATGCTTTAACTTTGGTCAACCCTGAACTGCTCAGGTAGTTGGACTACATGATCATTTTAGGTCCCTTCCAACTGAATTGTTCTGTTCTGTTCTATAGACTTCATGACTCCATGCTCAGCTCACTGAGGTAATCTGTCTTCCTAACAAGGACAGACATGAAAAGCCCCATGAAATGCTGTCATCTGAGCTGATTTCCCACAACTGAGTCTCCAAGGAGAACTTGGGTAACCAGCATCTCCAGTCCGTGTGCTAGCTCTGCACTAACATATATGAATTTCAAAGCAAGCCCATGACCTCAGAGTCACTGTCAACTTCCAAATACTTGTGTCAGAAGTAACTTGCGTCCCATACTTACACACCAATTCAATCAGCCTAAGAAATCAGACCTCCTTACAGAACCATTCTATATTTCAAACACTGACCTTTCTGTCTTTGCAGGAAACACTTAAATTCTTACTGTGAATGTGCAATAATACCCTAATACAGGCCTAAATATCTGCATTTACAGGAACTTGATATCAAAATATGGCTGACTGGCACAGAGCACTTAGTGCTTAAAATGGTAGATAACTTGTGCTAGCCTTCCAGTTCTTATGATATTCAAAGGTGGTTCCATCTTAAACAATTCTTTTCATCCTTAACTCTTCCCCACACTCTTCTTCAACATCTCCTTACATAATTGACTACAGAGACCCTATTTTAAAATTCAAATGATCATGTCACCGGAGACACCTTTACTTCTCTGACATCTCTAAATATTTTTCTTTACTGTTTGCCACAGACCCTAGAACACTGTCACATTCCTGC
>NW_010546756.1:1125-4252 GCF_000687285.1 Phaethon lepturus
CTCCCCAGACTAGATCCTTTTTTTAATGTTATTTTCTATCTTCTTGTCTTTCGCCACCTCCACAGATGCCTCTAAAGACATCTCCACTACTTTCGCTTGGCTGTGGAAAATCTGTATTTCCAGTTGTTTACAAAGTCTTTGAAAATATAGTTGTGTTTTCATTAATTAAAGACCATAAAATATCCCCAAATATGCCATAGAGAATATGGCAGCAAAGAACATTTTTGAAAGTACTCGGCTGTTGTTACTGATGGAAAGTCATCCCTTTAGCCCAAATTAACAGGAAATAGCCCATGTGTCTGGAACCACAGCTCTGTCTTTTGTCAATTACATGGTACTACTATTATTAAATAAGCTAATAATGTCCTTCAGGAAGGAATGAAGATATGGGGGTTTTTTGTAATTATGATATCTGCACATTGTGGTGTCTCCCTGTAGTAGCAGTTTCCAAACTTGCCAGCAGTTACACAGAAAAAAAGAGACTGTGTCTGCTTCTGTCATACCTTCACTGTGTAAGCAACCCATAATGACACCGAGGTTATTTACGTTTAGACCAGAGCTCCTTATTAGTTGGCAAGCAGTAATACCTTTTAACAGTACTGCAGTGCAGAAGACTCAGTCAACACCTAAATCATGCGAGACATTTCTCCCAACAGTAGTATTCTGGTGATTACACATAGCTATTTTTAAAGAAAATGTAGGACAATGTACTGGATTTCTTTTCTAGGTTCCTAAAAACCATCCTGTTAAACAGCTTCTCAGTATCTTCACTATCTATCTAACCTGAGGCATGAAGAGATTATTATATTAATTAAGACATCATTATGATTAATAGCTTTTTGTGTCAAAGGGCAATAACACAGCTTCAGATGTCCAGCAACTCTTCATATTAGACTGGCAAACACACTTAACTGTTGATTTTCCTCAGATGCTGTTAATGTTCCATCATCATATTCATTTGATCATGTCATTCCTCAGACACAAGCACTTCTGGTACAATTCTTACTGTCCTCATTTGTCCCAGTCTCAGCTGCCAGTTTGTAGATGTGTACCTTTCATCTCTCAGCTGTGACCTTCAGTACCATCAGTTGTGTATATTGTTTCCACATACATTTAATCTTCAGGATGGAAGAGACTGTAGCTTTACTGTCTGGTCACATTATCATTGTAGTCTTTACTAGAAGTGCTTTAACCTGTCATGAGATCTTTGGAGTCAGTGGATCATAGGAGTAACAGGACAAAAGCATTGTTCAATGTTCTATCAACCAGTGTTTCCTACCTGCCCTATTTAATTTCTCAGCTTTAAAAGAGCCATAAAACTTCTGCTGTCTGCTGCAGCCATATTGCGAATCATCTGAACAGTCTTTTAGTCATTTCATTAGGCTGGGAGTATCCATGACTGATTTTCTTGTTTTAAAATGATTCAAAGTCAAGCATTTGTCTGCTTGCAGAAAGAGATCACTCAATACCTATTTTGGGATGCCATGTGTTGAGGACAGAACATTCCGTTTAGTGATGGCAGAATGGACTGACATGTCAGGGAGAAACTAAAGTTTTGGAAACTGGAAAAAACAATCCTTAAATGTGAGTTTATGTGCCAAAGTAAAAACAAACCAAAAACCAACCAACCAAACAAACCAATGAACCAGACAAAAAAACCCTTCATCTGTTTTGTATAATTGGACAGATAAGGACCTCTTGAGAACACAAAGATCTCATGTAGAAATTGTTCTGTATGCTGTGTCACACTAGACCAGCATATCTGCCCATCTCAAGATTTCTATTTCTGGTAGTTTTATGTGATTTCTGTAAAAAGTATTACTAGCAAGAAATGATCAGACTTAAATAAATTTATTGCAAAATCATAGTAGGTTTCACAGCCAAATAAGGTTGATGTCAGGGTTTCTCAGGATGGCCATCTTGCACCTTTATTTGTAGAACAGATTTGAAATAAATACAGGGGGACTCAATGACATAGATTACGTTTTCTGAAGGAACTTTATTCCTATATTACTCTGTATGATTTTATGTGCAATTAAAGTTTCTGGATTATGTGAGATTTTAAATCTATTTCTGCAAATGAAAGATGTAAAATATTAGTTTAATGTTCTTCCCAGATGTTTTAAGATTATCATCTACATTGTGTTGTGATCTAACATGCAGCATATTTAAGAAATATCTTTGTGGCAAAAACAAGTGCTAGTAGACTCTTCTCAATCTGCACATCATTTTCTTTTCTCTCTGTCAGAGCACAAAAGACATATGAATCAAGGTTTCCACTTGGAGGCAGGCTCCAAAACCATATTTGAGCTTCTTTGCTTGAGTGGTGACTGCCTTAGTAGGAACATTAAATGCAAGTACTAGGGTGTGTCAGAGTGTTGTCTTTATTTTCTGCAATACTTTGTTAGGACTGTTGCAAAGTTGTGGTCTCATGAAACCATTATTTTAGAGCAGTTAAAGCTGTTTCACCTGTGCAGTACTGTACAGCAAGTTCTCAAGGATCTTCTACACATTTCTGGGAGGGTTTTCATGTCAGCTACAGCTTCACTACGTCCTTAAATGGCATGATGAATATACGTGTCCCGTGTATTTGAATGCTTTTGTCATGGATGGGATCTTTTGAGAATGAACTTGGTATACCATCCTTGTGTCCTTGTCACTATCTTCCTCAGTGTCTGTGTTCATCAGGATGACACAGCCATTATCACGTCGTCATGTGGCTGTTCAAAATATCTGCAAGTATCTCTTTGCTCCTTTATTAAAACATTCTCTATATCAGTATATTGCAAGAGGTAAATGGGTAATCTTGTAGCTATTGTATGGTGTTTAAAATTGCTCAGTTCAGCTGATTGATCATGTAACCTGACTTGCCAGGACCTGTCCTTGTTCTCAGTAAAAATGTTTTTATCAGCTTATTGGTGCTGTATATCAACTAGTGTGCAGGTAGGATGATGCTACCTCAGAATAAACCTGATATTCTCTTGTGAAAATAATTTCTTATCTGCAATTTCTCTTCCTAATTTTGATGAAACTGTTAACCTGTGTTTGACTTTGTGATGTTTTTCTAACACTTTTTGTGAATCCTAATTGGAATTCCTTCACTACTTTTTTTTTTTTTTTTTTAGGT
>NW_010546756.1:4283-18353 GCF_000687285.1 Phaethon lepturus
CACTAAACATGAGCATGCCATTCTTGGTATTTCTGAATGCTGCACTTTTTTTTCTCTCAGCTTTGTTACATATTTTATCTGCTCTGCTCCCAGGTGTAGATGACAAAAGGACCTGATTTTGATCAAACATAATGCTTTTCTTGGATTACAGTAGTTCCTAAGTATTAGGATATCATTCTAAGCTGAATATTTTCAGTTGGTTTCTAATAAAATGAGTTAATACTTCCAGGACTTCCTTGCCCACTGTGTGTAATAAAAGATGTTCTTGTAGGTCCTCTTCTCTGTTATCTTCCCCAAAGGCATTCACACAGATGTGGAAATTCTATTATTTCTAATCCTCAGCAAGTTTACTGAGATAAAGATAAGAATGTTTTCTAGGTACTCTTCATTTTTCTTTTGACTTTCATATACTGACAGGGTTTCATATAAAACAGCAAATCCTTGCTTTGTGTGGGCTATGGTCGCTTCTGACAACATGTTGTGCTGTCCTTTTTATATAACCAGAAGCCAGATTGTGACGAAGGATATAAAATTTAAAGTAGAGCTTGCTCTATTAGAAACAAAACACCATAGCTTCATCAGACACACCTAGTCCAAGATCTCTCTGGTAATTAGAGATAATTAATTTTAAACAGAATTTGAAGAGATGTAACTTCTGTAATTCTGTGTTGTCTCTTAAATTCAAGCCTAGGATGCCTATGTCTAAAGTTGCCTTTGGTGAGTATGAAGTTTGTGACCTTTTATATAGAATATAGTTAGAATACTCTAGTTCACTATCAGGGTAATATTCTAAAAACTTCTGTGCATGTCTTTAGTGATAAACTCTACAGTACATGAGGCTTTGTGACTTTGATAAGTACAGCTTGTTGTTAAAGAACATATTTTGCCAGTGGGAAGCTATTCTACAAAAATCTACCAACATACTAGGTAGGTTTAGTTATTTTTGCTCATATTATACAGGTTTAAAATCACCTAAAAGGAAAACCAACAGGCAAATGAGCACCAAGAAACCATCTCTGAAATCTGGAAAATTCAACAGCCTGTGAATCTGCTTTTAAGGATGGTATTTAGCATATCATTATATTCCATTTATTTCTGTCTTCTTTTTTCCACCAGTCACAAAAAAGAGCAAAGTCAAGAGAACCCACACACACAATTTAAGGTAAAAATGTACCAGATTACTTAACAAAAGCAATACCTCTATTGTTACTTGGATATAATATATATCTCCATCTTCTGATACTTCTTTCTGACTTTCTGGCATTAGCCTTTGGTCTCCGATGCATTTTAGAGTATAAAATGTTGACTATACATTTTGCTATACATGTAGGAGAAAAGTATTAGCTACTTTAGCTTTACTTAGTCTTCTGCACAGCAGCTTCTGTGAGAAGAATCCTACTGTTTATTTCCAGTAAATCATCGTTCTTGTTGATGTGATGTAATTTTTACTGGAAGGGCTGATTTTTGGGGGATTTTGTTAAGACACAATTTCTTTAAAGATGATCCATGATCATTTAAAACAAAGGGCCATTAACTCAAGATTTTTTTGGCCTACAGCAGTCTCTGTTGAGCATGCCTTTACTTCTTATTTGAATCTTGAATTAGGTGTATATTAAGCCTTTTCAAAATATCCCATCCTTCTCTTCAGTTCTCAGAACTACTGTTGCATGTTTTTTTAATAAAAAGTTAATATTTCAGGAATTTCCAAAATGATTTCTTTTGCATGTTACCACCTAAAATAGAAGCAGGTCTTCTGAGCACAGGGAGTCACTAGTAGAGAAAACATATGAGGAATTGCTTTCCTAAACCATAGAATCATAGAAACTTTTGGTTAAAAGGGACCTTTAAAGATCATCTAGTCCAGCCCCCCTGCAATGAGCAGGGACATCTTCCACTAGATCAGGTTGCTCAGAGCCCCGTCCAACTTGACCTTGAATGTTTTCAGGGATGGGGCATCTGCCGCCTCTATGGGCAACCTGGGCTGGTGTTTCACCACCCTCATTGTGAAACATTTCTTCCTTAGATCTAGTCTAAATCTACTCTCTTTTAGCTTAAAACCATTACCTGTTGTCCTGGTGCAACAGGCCTTGCTAATAAGTCTGTCCCCATCTTTCTTATATGTGTGCTTTAAGTACTGAAGTTGGTATTTCCCAGGGTCCTCCTTTTGACCTTTTTTAAAAATGAGTGCAATGTTTCCATTTTTCCAGTCACCAGGGACTTCACCTGACTGCTGTGACTTTTCAAATATCATGGAGCATGGCTTGGCAACGACATGAACCAGTTCCCTCAGGAGTCTGTGATACATCTCATCGATGTGATATTATTCGCAATATGGCTGTGATACATCTCATCGATTGGATATTAGGAAAAATTTCTTCACTGAGAGGGTGGTCAGGCATTGGAACAGGCTGCCCAGGGAGGTGGTGGAGTCGCCATCTCTGGAGGTGTTCAAGAAACGTGTGGATGTGGTGCTTCAAGACATGGTTTAGGGGACATGGTGGCGCTGGACTAATGGTTGGACTTGATGATCTTGAAGATCCTTTCCAACCTAGTGATTCTGTGATTCTATGATTCTGTGATCAGGCCCCATAGACTTGTGGGAAATGTGCCATATAGAGTATAACATGATTGTGTTGTACAGTGTTGTCATTCTAATTTTTTTTAGATGGGTTATAAAATCAAGTTAATATAAGAATATAAAAGCAGTATGCTGTTTCAGACCAATGATGTAGTAGAGATAGTTAAGTCTCCAGGAAATGGATACCTGAGGAAGGATAAAAAGAGGACAAACACACAGGGTAATAGCCCCTAAAAAACTCCAACTGTTCTCAGCTGTGGAGGATTCCTGAGTCTCTGGAAATTTCTCTTGGTGTCCTCCCACAAATTCCTCTTCTAAGAAACTGCCTGGTCATCCTCTTAACTCAGAGAAATCATTTGTACTCACAAAATACTTGGGGAAGGGGTAATACAATTTTACGTGCTGGGTGAAGAAGTACCTCCTTTCCTAACAGAGAACATTCGGGATAACAAGAACATTGCATATTTAATTTATTTTTATTGTTCTATTTAATGCTATCCAGCACTTAGCTGATGCTTTCATAGAATGGCTTATAATAACCCCAAAGTTTTGATTCTGAGGGCTCTCATTTTGTATGTGAATCTAGGATTGCTTTTCCCTCTGTGTATCAATTTACACCTACCTGCATTGAATTTCATCTGCCATTTGAATATCTAGTTACTCAGTTTGTAAGATCCTTCACAATCTGCCATCATCTTTAGTATCTTGAATTACTTTGCACCATCAGAAGCACAGTCACTTCTTCAATGTTCTTACCAGGCTATTTATGAAAGTGTTGAATAGCACAGCACTCCACTACCGATCTCCTTGCACCACAAGGATTAACATTTCACTCCTGCTTTCCATTTCTGACCTTTTAACCATTTATTCATTACATTTGTCCGTGTAAGGATCCCCTGTACTGATGTGATGGCTGCTTGTTTTCCTTAAGAGTCTGCAGGTAAGATTGTTGTAAAAAATCTGTTGGAGAACGAGACAGGTTATATTAGCTTAATCACTGCTATCTCTGTGATTGTTGACTTTGTCAAACAGTATCAGTATATTTCTGGTGCAGAACTTCTGTTCACAGAAGACTCTGGATTTCATTTTCACAAGGGTATTTACAGAGACATTCAGCAATTTAGGCTTTCCTATGCTTTTTACTGATTTGCTTGGTATGGAAGTTTTTTGTGGTAGTTCTTTGTGTTTTGTTTTGGATTTTCTTTTTAGATCAACATCATGACTTCTACCCTCTAGCCTTCATGCACTGAGCTTTAAGTGAGAGGTTACATGCTACATTTAGTAATTTATCTATTTTATCATTGAGTTAATTTGAACTCTTCAGTGAATACCACCTAGTTCTGGTGAGTTGCTGACATTCATTCTGTCTCTTTGTGTATAACCACATTGGTTAAACTTCAGGTATAGTTTCTCCTGAGTCCCTCTATCCTCAAGAACCTTCTCTGTTCCTTTTATGCTGAACACCATTTAAAATAATATGTTCAACTTCTGCAGAATTATTTTGTCCTGAGTGCTCTTTTATATCTCAGTGTGCTGTATACATCAGTACAGAATACCTATTTCATCCTTTGTTCCTAAAGGGTTGCAAGAAGGGTATGAAAAGAGGTTGATTCATTTTGCTAGCTGACTTCAGAACTTGGATTTTTTGTCTACCTAGCTATTGCAATAATTATAAGAATTTATAATCTGTAAGCTGTTAATGTGTATTTGGTTGATTTTTTTTTGTCTTGGCTTTCTTCAGAATCATATGACATCTACTTATTTTTAGAAAATGCTGAGGAACCAAGTGATCAGATGATTCCAGGAGATTTTAACTATAGCAAATATTATGAAACTGATGATAAATTCTCATGAACAAATAAAAAGTATTCTTGCATACACTTTTTTTTTAATATTTCAATGTACTTCAAAATCTTTTTGATGGTTTTTAATTAGGTTATATTATACTGTTTTCATATTAATAAATCTGAAGTATTCCAACCTATCTTAAGAAAGTACTAAGAAATTCTGAGAAAGATAACTGATATTCATTATTAGTCTTGATCCTCAAATGCACATAGCTATGATTTTTGTCTGTAAGATTTATATGTCTATCCATTTTACAAATTGTTATGTTGAGTCTCCTGCCTTTTTTGTCTTCCTCCTTGGCTACTTGTTGTTAACTTTCTGCTGGACATGACCGCCCACAGCAGGGCTTATGAAAGATATAATGTGTGTACCCCTTACTAGTTTTAGTGCAAAATCTGCCACATTATTTGACACTGCCGTTGCAGATGGCATGAGCTAGAAGGAGTGACTTTGTCTTGAAAGAGAATAGGAGTTCCACCCATACATTCTTCCTCACAGTCTGCAGAAGAGCAGCTGGGATAATAGTGTTTTCAAACATTTTTCTCTACAGACATCTATCAGCAACATAATAAAGTTATTGAGAAGTTGCTGTGTGACTCATACTTAGTCTATCATTCATTTTCGGATATTTAAGCCTTACTGACCTTAGATCAGTGTTACCTATTGCTGAGAAGTTAAGAATTTTTAACTAGTGCAGGTTTGCAATCCGCTTCCTACTTATCACTTCAGATGTAATATGTTTACGGACTGTGTCTCATCATCTCAGGGAAATCAACCTACTTAAATACCCTGTCTTGGCTTAGGGCTTTGTTGCCTTTGACTTTATACACAATACTAGGGTAATCATACTCAACAACATAATGCTAATTTCCATTCTGAGTATATGTTAATAATATAGAATTTTATATTTCAATAAAATTAGTTTTTCTAAATCACATGATATCTAAATGTTCATAGCTATAAAGAAAGGCAAAGTCTAGCTTCTCCTCCAAATCGTATTTA
This sequence comes from Phaethon lepturus, assembly GCF_000687285.1. NCBI lineage: Eukaryota > Metazoa > Chordata > Aves > Phaethontiformes > Phaethontidae > Phaethon > Phaethon lepturus. The sequence goes on from NW_010546756.1 coordinate 9,712, forward strand.
TAAAATGGCCTATAGAAATGGAAGGTTCAAGGTTCAATCGTTGCTGATCGTCCAAAGTTTGGATAGAATTCCCTGCTATTTCTAGACCATACCCCTTTAAGAGCTTGAAAGGAGAGGGACTGCTCTTGGCTAACTGTCAGGGCAGAGCACATTATTCTGATTTTGGCCATTTATCACTGGCTCGCAGCTTCTAAGATGAGTGCCGTCACTACATTTCAAATTTCCATTCCTTCCAAGCTGTCTCATGTATCATTTGCATTCCCCTGATGGGTGTCATTTTATTCTTATCTGTCATAAGTTTTTTGTGTGTGTTTGACAGCTGCAATGGGCACTATCTTAGATACAAAGCAGAGCATCTCTTCATCAGCCATCTGGTAAGTTTCCCCCCCTCCCTGTTACTTCTGTCCTCTCCCTTGTATCACTGTATTAAACATCAAATGTCCATGTCTAATTTTTTTTCTTTCTGACCAAATTATGGCTCTATTCCTGGTATTCATTTTGCGACTGGGTGATTGGGATTTAAATTGGTGAAAGAGGCGATCACAGGTTCAACTGACATTGCTCCATGTCAACCCTGATCTTCCCTCTCAAGTCAGGAGAATAATTTTATCACTACTAATTTCTGAATATCTAGGCTAATATATTTTTTCTGAAAGCAAATTATGTTTGTTCTAAAACATGATCCAGAGTGCAGTTCTAACTGACTGGTCTCTAATCATTATTAAGGAATAAAGTAAACAAAAAGGTGTTTTTAAAATTTATTTTTAAAATGTATTTATTTTAAAATAAAGTAGATATATAGAAAATATATAGCCAGTTCATATATTCACACTTAAATGGTATCAAGCTGACCCTCAGATGGTGCATGGGGGTATAGTTGCAAAGGCGGCAGCGAAACAAATACACATAGTCCCTGCTTAAGATCTGGCTACTGTGTTTTACTTCCTAAAACTTTCAAAGAACAAAGGGGAGCAAATACAGCCCAAATATTTACAGAATAGTTGTACCTAAAGCAAAAAAAAGATCTCACAGACTTCTCCTGAACTGTACCGTATTGTGTTATGTTACTATGGCAGGGTACAATACAGACATTATTCTTAGTGGGAGCAACTCATCAGGTTTCCATGAAAGATGTATATAATAAAAATCCAGGAAGATGGTTTTGAAAACCACATATATTTATTTTGAGCATTTCTTTTTTGAATCAAGCCATGGTTCAGAAATACAATCTCAGATCTTGCCAAGAACTTAGCTCTTAACATTTGTTCATGTTTACTTGAATGGTGCATGAATAAAAAGTCCGTCTTTTGAGATGATTCAGATATTATCAGAGACCTTTGCTTTCTACCTGTTAGAGTGTATGTAGAATTATCTTCAGACTGACAGCATTCCAGTTACCTAAATGCAATTTGTGCACATGCATACATTAGAGAAAGTTAAATACCATATGGTGCTGAGCCAGTCACAATTTGTACTGCTTGAAAATAGCACCCTTTTGAAGCCTGATGGCAAATTTTATGGGTTTTCTCTGTCGCTAATTTATGGAAAAATAGCTCTTAACCATTTATCCACAGAAACACTGCCTAAGCTGTGGCTGTAAAAATTCACTGCAAAAACTATTTCTAAGTAAATGACTGCCTATAAAACATAGAAGATCTATGAAGAAAGATTTTTCCTTTTAAAATACATACATTTTTTTCATTTCCTTGTCTCTCTGGGTGATGCTGTGTTTTTACTGCTCACAGGCATCCCAAGCAAAGGAAGTAAATTGAACTGTTCCTAGTGCCCATCAGACACGCTAATGTCACTGTGCATCAGAGGGATTCACGGTGAAGTCAGTAACTCATTTCCTGGCACAATTTCAGGAGGATGTTTGTGCCTTCTATTGGTCAGCCAACACAGCTGGGTGGTGTTAGCCAGAGATTTTCTTTAAATCGATGGTAAAATATCAGGCAATAGTGAATATAGTTGTTATGAATGTCTGAGTAAAAAACCTGTCCTTGGCCATTTGTATAAAATTTGAGCATAAACTTTAATGCTTAGTATGAGCAATGACTTTTTGTTTGCTGTGTGTGAAAGCTGTAAACTACTGAAGAAGTAAATAGAGCATTTAATCTTTGTATTTTCACAGCACAACCATGCCTCATCTGAGACTGGAGTCTTCGTGTATGAGATACTGGTACATGTGATAAGAAAATGTGGAGGGATATTCTGTATCTCCTGAGACAAGCACAAGACTCTTACAGCTTAGTGGCATTTCTCCCTGACCTGAGTCAGCTGTTGCAGGTCCTTGTGTAGGTAAAGAAGGAAGAAAGCAAGTGTTATTATCCTTAATTAACACATAGAGAAAATAGTACATTGATTAATTGGCTATCTTGTCCATGAGCACACAGGAGCCCTCTCAAGGCTAGTACCTGCGTCTCAGGGTTCTCAAGCCGCAGCTTGTAACTAGCAGGACCATCCATTTTATGATGCAAACAGGCTGAAGATTCAGCAACGGCTTCAGAAGGTGGAGGAAATGGACTTTGATATCCTCTTAAAGATGTTTTTTTTTCCCTCTCCTTGTCTCTAGCGTTGATTAGAACTTCTCTCATTTCTTAGTCTTACGCCACAGTTCATCAATGAGACATGTGCTTTGTGTTATAAATGCTGCTTGATTTTTCTTTCCTCATCTTCATATAAGAAGAATACGGACTATACTGAAAAGCCTGTTCTACAAATTAATATGTTTTGATATTTCTCAGCTCTAAAAGTGTATATATATGTCTGTCTAATTAGAAACTTTCCTTTTGTTCTTCCATGGACTCTGTTTGACTTTGCCTCATTTTCATAGGGAAAAAAGAGATCATTTGGTAATGGCTGAAGTACTGTATTTTGGAGCTCTAAATCAGAAGTATTCCAGATTTCTTTTTTTGGACCACTCTAATTAAAATAAGTGTATAAATTAATTAAAAATAAAACCTGTGGTCAACAAATATAAGGATTTCTGTTGTAAGCAAAACACCTATTTATTTTACTGAGAGTTTTTAATTAAGTAAATACATTTTGCTTACAAAAATTTTGTTCATCAGTTTGATGGAATAATCCACAGAGCAATGTTTAAGAAAAACTTAGGGACGCTACATTAAACAAGATCTATCTTTTCTGAGTAAAAGAAATGTATCAAAATATATTCCTTGAACCTACATATTTGTGCACTTGAATGTTATTACTGCCTTTTGGGTCTGCTCCCTTGCTACCTGTTTTAAGGGTCAGATTGAGGCTCTACTTTTTCATATATCTCTTATCTGGACTCTCTTGGATAGCTTCAAAGCATACAGTGCCTTGGGGTGTTTGTATGGCAAAGGTGCTTTGGAAATGGGATGATGTGGGGTTCTCATTGCAAGTCTGACAGGGCCACATTTAACCAAAAACCTTGGCACCTCTCAGGACACATGTATGATGTAAATTATTAAAAAAATTCTTAGCTTTGTAAAAAGTGTCTGACCAAAGGTCAGATCATCTGGAAACAGTTTTTTTCCATTAGGATGAAAACCAAGAGCTGGAATCACTGAAGAATAAACTACCTGTTGACATCAGCAGAAGCCTGTACCTTCCTGTGAGTTTCTTGTAGCTCTCAGCTGTGGTGGAGCCTAAATTTTCCAGGCTACAACACTTTCTACTGTTATAGATTCCTATGTACATAAAGACCTGCATCTATATGTGCTTAGGATATTCTACGGCTTAAAAAAAGATGTTTAGTTTAGTATTTAGCTCACAAGTGAGGTTCATCAGCCTTTCTGGTCAGGGACAAGATGTTTTTCCACTTAACTCATCTGAGGAACTGAGCATATGTTCTTTCTTCTTTCTTCCCTGACCTGCATAAACAAAGAGAAGGAGGATACATGTTCATAAACAGTATATGGGATATAAACTACAGCAAGACTGGGGACCAGGTCTTCTTTATTTCCTTTTATTTTCCTCTTTGCTTGTGAATTTTGTAGTGAGTGAGTCACCAGATAGATAATTCTCATAGATTTTCTTTATTGTTTCAGTTTCTAAAGGATGGGCTGGGAGTTGTGCCTGGTAGAAAATCCTTTATTTTCTTTCTCACTGGACGTTGCCCTAAGAGGTGGGAGATAGGGACTAGCAAACAAGAAATTGAGCCCTCTGTAGCTTTCTGGGATTGCTACTCTGTGGGCTACTACAAAAATTAACTGTATTGTTAACAGAAGGTTGACTTGGGTGTTCAAGTGAATCAAGTTAAACCTAAAATAACCAGGATCCAGTGAGTCAGTCACAGTTGTGCTTCTGACTGTTAATGCCTTCTTACATGGTATGGATCTGGGCAGAACAGTCCAGACAGTTCTCTCTAGAGACTCTTCAAAGACACATTTCCCATATCTTTTTTCCTACCCGAATACAGCAAGATTAACAATCAACAAATAGTATTAACATAAGAGAGAACTTCAATTATTTATGTTTGTCTGTTAAGTAAACAAAATAATAAGCCATTGTGCATTTGATCTGAAACACTAAATCTGCTGGATTCAAACCATATTTCTGTCATCCGCATGACATCTACAAACTTTGATCTCTGGATTTTGTTCCACTGCATTTGTGTTACATGTGTGTGCCATGATATGATGTACCATAAACACCATATCTCATGTTTTTATTTAATCTTCCAGCCATTCTTTTGCCAAGCAGTGGCATTCTTTTCTGGCAGTGGCAATAAATGCTGTGTGGTCATTTTTCTGATTATGTTATCTTTCTCTATAGATACTAAAAAAATATCTAGGGCTAGAACTTTATTCTCTGTTTGAAGTACATACTAATATACTAATACCTATATTTTGTTCATACCTATTATACATAGAAAATTATTTTTGAGTTTTGAACAGACTGCTGTTATAAGACCAGTTATAAGACTTTGCAATTTTGCTAAGTGTTATATTCTATGTTATCCGATATAAAAAAATGCCATCTATGCACCACACAAAAATATTTGGTATTGGCTCTCTTACCAATAATTTCTCCCATGTGGTAGTGGAAAACTATTTCTTCTTATACATGTATATACTTCTTTTTTTGAGTCAGTTAATAAGTGAAGATATTGATATTTTTCCCTTACAGTGACCACCAAGAATATACAGTGTTATTTCTCTTATTCATTCTATAATTTCCTACTAACAATGAGCTTGTCCTGCTTCTCTTTCATCTTAGAGCAAGGGGAACTTACTAATGGACGTACATTTCCAGGCGGTTGATCTCTCTCATCTCTATTCTGTGCACTCTTGTTACACTCCAAGTCTCAGTATTGGGCAAGGAAGAATTCACTGTATCTATGGAGCTAAGGATTTATTGTTAGTCCAAGTAATATTTTAACAGTCTAATAATCCAAATTCTCTAACACAGAAAAATCTTACCAGTTTAAATTGTTATAGCACAAAAATTCCCACTGCAACCCCCAAAACTTTCCTAGTATCTACCTTTTTCCCTGGTGCTGTCCTTGCCCTTTCAGTGTCTCTTTAGGTCATGAGGATTAGACTTCCAGCTTTTCTCAAGAAGAATTGCAGGTGGTGGCGAGTTTTTAATGAGCTGTCACTGTCTGGAGGTCTTTGCTAAGAGAAGGGTGACATTAGTGGTGGAGATGTCTTCCTCCTTAGTCCTGGGAACTGTTTGTGGTTTTCAAGATTCCTTGCCCATGGCTGCTGCCTTCTGGCTGCTCCCAGCTGAGTGTGAGCATGGCCCCACAGCCTCCCCAGGCTCAGCCCTCCAGCGGCTCTTGTTTGTTGGGCAGAGACCCCCTGGGTTTGCCAGACCCTTCCCACGGAGGCACTGGCAGAGCTCAAGCTCAGGCCGGGGAGGCAACAGGCGCTTGGCCATGAGGCAGGCGCTGAAACCAGCCCAGCCCAGCTCTGGCCAAGGTGAGCATGGGCCAGCCCCGAGACCTGTGCTCTGAGCTCAGGGCACAGCCTGTGGCCTTTTACTAGGAACGGAAAAAATCTTATTTATCCAGCCACACTGTGAGCTTCAACCCCAGGAATTATTTTTAGAATTTTCCTCTGTTGTGTTTCTCATCTGCTGCTCCATGTCTTCATTCGCTTAAAGTGATCAAGGGCTCAACAAAAATGGGTGGCATAGTGTGTAATAGGAGAAGAAAATATTTTCTTCAATTTTTAATTTATATATCTTACTAGTCTACATACCAATCTCTTGTAAAGGAAAAAAACATTACTAGAGTGAGCTATTAGCTTTGCCTATTTATACTGTATTTTCAGTAACTTCCTGAATGCTAGCAAAAACATTTTAAGAAGTTCTGGCTGGATTATTTTTCAAATATTTTTTTCTAAATATTTAGAATTATCTTTTTCTAAATATTTTTCTGTTGGTATTTGATTCGGTTCTGTTGCAGCTTTTTGCCCTGATCCTGTAAAGAATTGCCATAACAGTGCTTGTGGACCTGATTTATCTCTCCTGTGCTCTCTACCAACTCTGACAAGGCCTTGCAAGGTGATGTAACCCATTCTGTTTTTTTTTATCTTCTGCCAAATTGTTTTGGCCTATGTATTTTCCCACAGTGTCTGCAGCTTCATTCGTACTTGGCTGAGTTCATGTTTTGTCAGACTTTGGTTTTCCAGTTGTCTCCCTGACTTTTTGGTCTCAGATGAAAATTACAGCTAAGTATTTCATTGCATTTATTCAACAAGTTCCTATCCACAAATGTTTCCTCACATAACCAAACCTGCAAGACTGGCTTTTTATCTTCTTGTTAGTCACTGATTTTTTTTTTGTTGCTGTTTTTTTATCCATTCTGTACATTCTGGTTAAAACAAAGAAACTCAAAGCTTTTTATCTATCCTTATTTGTATGATTGCACCTCCAGATGTTTAGTCACAAATAATAGGTGACTACTGTCACCCTCCTTAGGCTTGTGTGTTTAATTTCAGAGTGAAAGTTGGCAGGACAGCAATGCCCTTCGCCCCAAGGCCCTGTGTCCATCTGGAGGGTTGGTGAGATGGTAACTAGAAGATGCCGCCTGAATGGTTGCGTTACTCCTGGGAATGAAAGGCAGACACACAGTGCTTCAGTTTCAGTGGTTTTACACTGATGTAACTGCATTTACCAGAGACAGCTATAGTTCCAGTAGCGAGCTGAAGAGCTCTGTAGTGTACAGTGGAGAAATGTCATGCTGCCAGGAGGGGGAATGGAAGATGACAAGTGGGTTAGGAGAAGAAACTACAGCCAAACTAGAAGCATGGTATCCATTTAAAATATACAACAGTTACCAAAATGCCGGTTAAATAACATGCCACAACTATCAAAAGGGTTAACAATCAACCATACATTCAGCATATGTCTCAGTGACTGTGAACATTGCTGGCAGCATGTATTGACAAGAGAAGTCAAAGCTTTCCATTGTAGTGAGGAGACAGAGAAAACAAAGTGATTTCTAATCCCCATATAGCTTTTATGATGTAGATGACCTTGATTTTTTTTCCCTCCACTAAGCTTTTACTTTCTGAATAAGAATATGAGGTTGCTCACTCAACCTTCATTTCAAAGAGTCTGGTGCCCGGATATCCTGAAGTGTGTTGTCAGAGGTGTACTGGCAGCGGATTAAGCCTCACAGATCTGAATTTCATGATCTTTTACTGTCTGTCATCTTCAACATTCTTCATGGAGAAACTGTAATGTTTCCCAGGCATTCATCCCCTGGTCTAAACATTGTCCCCTTGGTAATCTAAATAGCGCTGATGCAAACAGTAAGCTAAGCTGTCAGCACAGTTTGTATCCCTGTTAAGAAATACAGTTCTCTATTGCTGCTCAAGGTCAGCATAGTCTTTCTGAAAGACTTTACAGAGGGAACAAGTGTCACCTGACAGAGAATATGAAGGCAGGCCATTTGCTGGAGTACACATTTTTAGAAGCTTGGCTATGAAAGTCTTAACCTCATTCCATAAATTACAATGCAGAATGTCCTCTGTGTTCCAAAATTACCCCTTTTACGTTAGGTCAATATTTCCAAAAGGTTTTATAGTGAAGCAAGTCTTTGAAGCACAACTTTATTTTCAATTTTATTTTAAAAAATAAATGCATTCAGTAGTTAGACAGATACTGGTAAATACTTAAGGACTGCAGACTGGTGCAGCAGATATAGCAGACATTTTAACATTCTTGTAAAGTAATAGTTTGCATTGCACTTGGAGCTGTAACAATCACAAAAAGTAGAAATTATAATAATGCCTATGGAAAGGCAATCTTTTCAGCCTTAAACAAAAAAGAATCACTTTGCTGTCATTATGAACCTATTCACTAGGGTCATAGAGACTGGGGTGTTACAAAAAAGAATTACAAAAATTGTGTTAGTAGTAGTCATAGTACAGTCATGTCTGAAAGCAGCTCTGAAAGAGAAGGTTAAGAATTGATGAAAGAGTAGATTTATTTTAAAAGGAATAATTCATTGAAGCTCCTCTACCTAGTAGGAAAGAATATATTTTGTTCTTATGAAAATGAAAGTTGCAGGTATTATTGCAGTTAGAGAGAAATTGAGACAGTATAATTTTAGAGATCTACTATTTTTCATATTTTTCCACCCTGTTTGCTTTTTTGATATGTTATCTTGTTAACAGTGGAAAACAGTTTTAAATAACTCTTTC
>NW_010546756.1:18384-39206 GCF_000687285.1 Phaethon lepturus
TATGAAAGCTTAAAGATCCTGGTTTTGAGATGAACTAATACCAAATATTATAAGATTACACCTAGCAAAATAACTTGGGAAACTGCAGAAGGAACAGAATGGGATTCTTCCTTAGGAAAAACTCTTGCATCCTATTGTGACACTGTTTTCAGTCTTGTCACGAGCAGTCTAAAAGGAGAAGAGACCTATTTTGCTTCTTTGCACACAACACTAGTCTGAAACCACAACAACTGGCTGCTACAGTAGAAACTCATAAAAATTAATCAAGCTCAGTGATGAATTAGCAAAGGCATATACCACCTAACCTGTAGGCACAAAAAACTCAGGACAAACAGCTGTTTTGACATTTCTAGCTGGGAATCTTGCCCTCCACAAACATATTTGATGCTCAGACATGGTCTCTTGGCTGCTTGCAGTCGTCCCCATCTGTCAGGATGGCACTGTGCCCACACACAAGGTGGTATGTCAGCTTCACTAGGGCTTAGGTGCCAAGTAAACTCTGCTGTTTGCAGAGCTTTGCATGTGCTGGTTCTTCAGTAGGAAGCCTCTGCTCTGTCACAGCAAGGCTGCCTCTCAACATGACTCCCTACACTTGGTTACACCTGTTGACAGTTTGGTATCTAAGGAATAATACTTACATAGTACAGGCAAGAAACATCGGTACACAGGAATGGTTTTAGGAATGTGTATTGCACATATACTGAAAGTCCACTGCTACCTTTTTTTTTCCCCTGATCCCACAAGAAAGGCTTACTTTTTCAATGTAAGGCAAAAATAAACCGGATTTTTGGAGACAGATCACCTCCTGGCTCATCTTTCTAGTCTGAAGACAAGGACATTGACATAATTTATGTCATCATTATTAACACCGTCAATTCATTCTCCTTCTCCTTATTCTTCCCCTAACCCTCACTCCAAAAATAAAGAATTCTACTGGTCAGCATGAATTCAGCCAAAAAAGAAAATAAAACACAATGGAAAATGGTGGCTGAAGCAAGGGAAGAGAAATCTGACTTCTGTCTTACTGATTTTGTGGTGGTGAAACTGTATTTACCACAGTGGAATAATCCTAGCTTTATCCCAGTGTATGAACTGTGAGGGCAGAGAAAAGCCAGGCATTTAAATTGGGTGTTGTGCTTTGGCAACTCTGTGAGCAGTCTATGCATCCGAGAAAGCATAGGGACAGCTTCCTTAGCAATAATGGATGTAATCACCTATATGATGAGAAAATTGTGAGGCTGCAGAGATATTACTGTACCTTCTTCTTACAGCAGTCCGCATAGCTGGTCTAGGGAAGGAAGCTGCACTGCCTGGGGGTAACTGAGTTGTTCTGTGTTCTATTTAGTATTGAAATTATGTTCTTTGATGAAAAGCTCAGTGAACTGATTGAACTGAACTGTCCTTTCAAAGGACAACTCTGTCTTTCAAAGACGCTTCCTCTCATTTGCACATAACTGGTTATTCATAGCAGTCAGAAACAGAAGTCTTCATCGTTCCTTTTATATCTTGCAGATTTTAAATTTCACAGGGATATTTCCTGTAACAACGATGAGACTTTTAGCAACCTTACCAGCTGCTCAAAATTCCTGTTTGTCTTTTCTTTTCATCCCTTGTTGCCATCTAACTACTATGTTTTATGTGTGAGTCATCCCTCTGTGTTTCAATCTTTTCAATTGCGCCATGTTGTACTGAAACACTCATATAACCTGAGTTTTGAGCTGTACTCTTTTTTCTAATAAAAAATCTGATTTCAAAATACATATTATATTTTCAAAGCCTCCAATGTCCTGATTAGTCATAAATGTCTTTAAAGAGGTCTTTTAAAAGCTAGAAATACCACAAATTGTTTGAAACCTTCCAGAAACACACTTTTCTGTTCTTATCTATTTTTATTTTGTCTATCCATTAACTGTAGTGAGACATGCAAATTAACTCAGAAAGATTCAATACAGCAGAATGATACATAAAATAACTTCTTATTATATTTATTCCCTCCTTTGACATTAGGAATAATCTTTACTCTGCTTTTCTCACATGCATCTTTTTGACTGGTGTATCTTATTTTTCCCTCTATTTTCCTAATTCCCATTATATTTATTCTTAGGCTTTATTTGTACTGTAGCAAAAGTACTCCAAGCAGTCATATTTTCCTAAATATTTCTCAGTCCTCTAGTTCACAATAGTGTTGCCCATTTCTTTTCTCTTTTTTTTTTGGTCCTACTAAGTTATTCTCCAACCCTCCAGCACTATATCATATTATTCTAACTACATAGTGTATCATTCTACCTCACCTGCCCTACCACTCTATCTCTTAGCGTCTTTGACAAATTATCACCATTATTTCCCCTCTAACTCTTCATGTGCCATTCATCACCCATGACATTAAATAACTGCTCTTCTATCAAAATAATATACCTACATCATCCAGCCAAGTGAATATTCAACCATTTTCTATTAGAGATGGCCTGAGACTGACATATCTGTCCCACCTGGCTATTCACAGATAAATGGATGAACTGAGCTGTTACCAAAAAAAAAAAAAAAAAAAAAAGGTGATGAGCTTTAGGTTTACAGTTAAAACATCCCTAAAATTATTTAATTTTCCTGCAAATGACAACCCATAGGTGCTTTAAAAGAGAAAACTTCATCACGGAAAATGGTGTCACTGATGTAAAGTATTAAGGGCATTTTAATTCAACATTTTCCCATGTGAAAGACTTAACTTTCACTTTTTTGTGTGTGTATTGCAGTAGTTTAATATTAGAAATGCTTGACCTATTGTAATCACATCAGTTTACAAAAATGATCTGTCTCCTTAAAGGCAAATCCATTCCCTGTATCTAGAAGATAATTAGCTGAAACTGAGTATTTCACTACCATTCTTGATAATAGTTCACATCAATTTTAACTGCAATTTGAAAAAATGCCTCCAAATTTTGCTAAGCTAGAAACGTTGACAGAAGCCATGTAGATATTTTGATCTGTGAAAATGATATTTTATGCTTTTTATTATTTTATGTTTTTAAACATTTGTAATTACATTCAGTACACATAATATATATCATATTTCTTTCATTATTGTTAATGCCCATGTTAATACAATCTGAAACTCCAGTTTTATAAATAAAAATATCTGGCAATTACATTGAAATGATGACATCAAACATTTAGAATTTTTAATAAGAGAATGAGTTGGGCTGTGAGTACTCAAAGAAGAAACTGCTTTCTGTATTAAGTGAAAGTATTTTAGGCTTATCGTTTTTTAAAAAGATCCTGTAGTAAGTGTAGAACCAGGTGAAAAAGAAGGTTTTGTGACACTCAACACTGAGGGTCATAAAAACCAAACACTCTATTATGTTACCCGTTACTGACATTGCATTCAACAGGCTTGGATGAAGGAGGGAAGTGGTGGTGGAACAACCACAAACCTCACTCATCCCACATTAAGATATCTGACCCTTAACCATTAGTATAAACCAATGAATCTTGACTTCTGTTGCTCAGAAGAACAGCTTCCACAGATATTTCCCTTCTCGAGACTAATGGACAGTGATGGCATTTGGACATTCTTGGGAATTCAACTCCATTCAGACTGAACTGAGCCTACTTTTTCTACCTTTATTAAATGATAGAAGAGCTTGCTCAGTTCATGAGAAAGCTACCTCCAGAAACGAATATCAGATGTGGAACCAAAATTCATATATCCTCTTCTACATCCTTCATTATGGGCTTAGGCCATGAGCATGGTGTTTTTATGGGTTTGTCAAGGAATAGTTGCCTGCCCATAGTCATTTAAGGCAGAAAATTATTTAAATTGGTTACATCATACTTACGGTATTTGTCTTTGGCTTTTCATTCCAGTGTAGGATGTCATAGAAATGGGGTATTGTAACATTGACTTAGTTAGCTAAAGTTGTTTACTGACTGTAACTCTAACTTCTCACCTTTCTAAAATAAACATTTAACCTGTGCTGAGGCTTAATGACCATTGCCAAGGATCAAGAATACCTTTCCTGTTCTCTATCCTGATTTCAGTCTGGCCAGTTCTTCAATTTTACTGCATCTTAATGAAATTAATGAAATTCAAATACAATCTTTAAGTACTCATTCTGTATGTCATTGTCCATGTGTCCTCTTGTAAACAGACATTCATTATTAATTACTTTAATCACCTGAATTAGTAAAGACCAAATCTCTTACCTGTTAACAATATAAAAAGAATACATTTGACCATTTGTCTTTTTTCCTTTTTTTTTTCTTGTTTTCTTTTTTTTTTTTTTTCCTTTGGCAGTAAGAGAGAGGTCCTCTGGAAAAGAAAATCTGAACAATGATTTTTTTTCTGCTGGGCATTACTATTGAAGGCAATCATGATACCACACTGTGTTTTCATGTTCCTCTGAACCATCTTGCACCTGATGACATGGAGTTATGCAGCTGTTATCAAAGCCTGTGTCTTTTCCTTGGCCACTGTTAATAGAGACATGCCAATCTCTGGCATCAGTATGGGTTATCTATGATTACAGTAATTTTTCTCCTAACAGATGTAAATGGAATGTCATTACTCCAAAAAATAGAGCTGATTGCCTCTTGCTGTTTTCCATGATTGATCTCGAGAAGCAAAAGATGAGTTTTCTTTCAAATCTTCATATGTGTGAAATTAGATTCCAATTAGTGGTGCATCACTGGGTGCGCGGTGAAGGAGCTCTGTTTCCAGATGCACATGTATTGTGTGTGAGAGAGAGTGCGGAGAGGCAGAGGTATAGTTTCAGGCCGTAGTCAGGCCTTCTGCAGCTAACCTGCTCTGTCATCTGGAAGGAGAGAGCCTGCAGCGCCTTGTTTTTCTTGACATACAGGCAGGCTCCACCAACCCAGATGGGCAATCAACCAGTCACCTGTGCCTACCTAGCCAACTGACTGCTACAGTTAACAGTACAGCTAACTTCAGCTACAAAGGAGTAACACGTCTTCCCCCTTCCCTGCGATGCTTGACCTACCACCTCCTTTCTCTTCTCATACCAAGTCTGTTAGAGCTATTCCCTGCATTAGAGTTGTTCTGTTCCTTCTGCTTTCCCAAAAGAGTGTTTTGCTTCTCATGCTAAGCCTATTTTGCATCATTCAGAATCTGTGAATATAAAAAAAAACCCTAAGGAATCAATTTCCTCTGATAATGGAAGAATTCTGAAAGACACCTCAAGTATTAAGCACTGGGTTGTGAGGGAAGAGAGTTTACAGTCACATATTCTATGAGTCTTTTGTTCTGAAGGGAGGTATCCCTTTTAACCCTGTGTTGTGCCTCAACTAAGAAACTAGATTTGGGGAAACAAACAAAGAAACAAACAACCAACCAAACCCATTCTTTTCCTTTTCCAGTCTTTTGTTTTGAAGGGAGGTATCCCTTTTAACCCTGTGTTGTGCCTCAACTAAGAAACTAGATTTGGGGAAACAAACAAACAAGAAACAACCAACCAACCAAACCCATTCTTTTCCTTTTCCAACACACAAAAATCACCCTTTTCAAAGCATCTGGTACATCTACACAGACAGATGCAGATAGACTCGAATTCATTCTGCCCATCCTGCAAGCTGTCTGGCCTTATTCCAGCTCCCATCCAAAAGCCATGTGGCTGTGATGGACCATCACTGAGCTTGGACTAACAAACCTGACCTCTCAGGAGCTAAACACAACACCATGCAGCTAATGCAGCTCTGCGGCTTCTGGCCAGGATGAGGCTGGCTGTTGGCTTGCTCAGAGCATGAAGAGCATAGATTCAAGTCTGTCTACTTGTGCTTAGAGATTTCTTTTATGTTTCCCTGTTAGGTGCCTTTTTTACCAATACCCCATCCAAATAAAAAAAGTCCACTTTTTAACACTTGGCCCCCCTTCATTCACATAATCTGGTGAATATTTGCACCCATACACTGTTGTTTACAGTCCTAGCAAGAAAACATCTGAAGTTGATTCTTATTCCAATTGCATGTTCAAATAATTACTACACAAGTAACATACATGATGACAAATTTGCCTAAGTGTACAAATAAAACAGTATAAAAAGTTGGAATGAGGAAAGAGAAAATAAATGATTCTGTTATTTAATTCTAATCTGCCTAAACATGTAATATTTGGGTCCCAATCCATTAGTCTCACACATCTTCCCGAAATTCCCTCATGCTCCCTATTTCCATATTGTGGGGCTAGAAAAACAGCAGAATAATGGAGAATGCTAGGAATTAGAGGAGATTTTAATGACTGATGGATATTCTCTGTAGATCAATAACTGTGAACACCCATAGTTGGGACAGGGTCTAAGAAGTTCTTGGAGTTATTATTCTGTTTTTGTTTCAGACAGGTGAGCTTTCATAGATGCTATTACTTACGATAAATATGTGTTGATGTTCTCAAAATAGATGTGGGTTCATTTCCAGACAGAATCTTTTGGAGTTATATTCCCTGCATATTTTAATATCTTCACCAATCTGGGGAATCACATCAATAATGTCAGTAAATTCGGCTGTTCACTCCAAATATGACAAATTTTTCTAATGGATCTCTTAAGACACAGCCCTTGTCTGATGGTATGAAAAAATTCTTTCTTATATGAATGGTGCTTAAAATATTATCATAAGCCAGGATGTAAACTTAGCCAAAGTTTATTTCCACAGTATTTCAGGATTTATTTTCTCTTTCACTTATTACCTACTTCTGGAATGCTCTGGATAAAAAGTAAGGTTAGATCTTGCTTGTTAATTTTCTTCCTGAACAGAATAAATATAAAGACTTAATGTCAGAGAAGAAAAAAAAGGGAATTGAGACAGACGTGTTAGAAGGTAGAAATCTTTACATATCTAGTAAGTAATCAAGCTTGATGTTGTTTGCCATTTTGTATAGTTTCTGTAACTGTGAGTAGTAAGATTAAATATGCCAAATATGTTAAAGGCCTTTCACTAGTACTGAGGCCCTCCGCCAAATCTCTTCAAGCTGACAGAACTGGAAAAATCTTTCATGTATTGCTGGAAAGTCATAGGATTAAAACCAAATTCTTCTGTCTTCCCAGCATGTGCTTGGCCAAGGTCAACGGACTGTCTGTGTACCAGGTCAGTGTTGGTATACTTCAGACAGACTGAAAGCTGCTCTAACTTCATCCTACATGCTGAGACAGAGTTGGACTGTGGAAGTATGCTGGACTTTCTGACCTTCCACTGTACAATTATTTAAGGAGGTGAGCGTGTTTTACAGCAGCCCTATTTCCTTAGTAGCATTTGATTTTGGTCTCCAAAACAACACATACAGCAAAGACAGAACACTTGGGTTTGATACAAAACTCTTTGTAAGCACTTCTCCAAACCTTGTAAGCGACTTTATCTATTTAGCATAGAAAATACAATTTTAGCTCTTACATTTTTCTACCCAGTGCTGTGGAAACCCAGTAATTTATCAGCACTGTCTTTTGTAGAAATCGTTTCACTTTTTTTGAGTCCCTTGCTTTTGCTCACAATCCCATCTATGTAATCAGAACTATTATGTTTTTCCACACCTGAAGGGCACCTGTAGACAACACTGTCATTCTGTATGACTTTTATTATAGAGTTAAAGAAACAAGAAAACGAGAAATAAATAAGCAAAGACTCCCTGAAGGAGAGAGTGTATGTTTCTTCACTCGTATACCACAGCAGTCCTGTGAATAAAGCTGATTGACAGAAACACAGTATGTGGAAAACAAATTCATTTATATTTACCTAAAGCTGTTTTCTTCACAGATACTTGGAAGTCTAATTGATATATGAGACATGTTGTATGATTGGCAGACTTGTAATTTGCTTCAATTAGTACAACCACGTGCCTAGCAGTAATGACAGAGTAACAGAAGGAAACCTTTGACCTCAGGTGTATCTTATTATGTAGTTTTAAAGAGTAGTTCTACATATGAAGAAATTAAATGAACACACCTTAGATTGTAGCTTACTGTCATTTGGTTAAATATGAATACCTTAATGAATATTTAGAAAGATAAACATGAAAGCTAAGTGCTTGGTCTCTGATACATAATCACTGCAAGACCTGAAAAGTTTACACAGATCAGTAACAGGGCTAAAGAAAGACAGTAGAAGCTTAGTTACTAATCAAGTTGTGAGTTTGCCTTAAGGAAAAAAAAAGATATTTAACATTTTTTATTAGATTCTAATCTCTAAGTACAAAGCATCCTCAGACCTGCAGGTTCATGTTTCTACAACCTCATTCATTAAACAAGTTGTTTAATGCTAAATGAAAGGTACATCTCAAACCACCACCATTTTTCAAGATCTGTTTAGTGCAAATAAGTTCAAAGATGTTGCATTGCATGGAAAAATGTAAACAGCTGGGAAGAGCTATGTATTCAACAAGAACATATGTTGACTTCTGGCCATTGTGGTTTATAGATGTAGCTGTTTGATATGTAAGAAGAAATTTCAATATTAAAGTACACAACTAAATAAAATACTTAAAATTTACCACACAGAAGTTGAAAAAAATACAGAAGTGCTAACCATGCACACAGATATCAGAATGGACTAAATGAAATTCTAAAAGCTTTCATTCCTATCTCTAAAGTCTTTGAAAACTAGAAAAACAGGGGAGTAATAATATGTGTAGAGGATACCTTGGACAGAAAACAACTTCAATGACCTTCTGAGGATATTTCTCTTTCATCGGCAGTAATATTACAGCATTGGTCATTAAATCTAATGAAATGATGAAATTAAAAATAAAAAAAAAAACAAAAAATGAAGAACTACTCAGAGAAGAAGAATAAAACAAATGTCTGAGAATTGCAAAAAATGTTCACCCAGTTAAAAGAAGTAATCCTTTAAATGACATGGAGGATTATAAAGCTCTACTAAATCTTCTCATATCCTAGACAGAGAGACCCAGACACAACTGTGCAGAGCCCTTAATGAAAGACCCTGATGAGATGCCAAGAATTGACTGAAGAAGCTTGAAGGAATGAACCAAGGTTTCACCTTCAGCTGTTGTAAAACTCATAAAGAATATTGGCTTTTTGGAGTTAGAGGCAATCATGGAATTGGTCAACAGATTAGTAGTGAGGACTCTTGAGGAAAAGAATCAGTTGATTGCATGTAGAGATGAAGAAAATGCTCTGACAGACATAAGCAATGTACTCTTGATGTAACATAGTAGTTTTCTTCTGCCAGAAAGTTCCTTCCAGTGTTTAGAGTGGGATGTGCTCAGCAATCTCTCCTCTAGATACTGAATACTGCCCATGACTTAGCTTGTTGTGTAGTGATGTAACTTGGACTGTAAAATACGAAAAGAATAAAAGTCTAGTTAACACAAGAAATGAGAACGAGAAAAAGAGCAGAGACATGCTATGAGGAGGATCTGAATGAAGACAGGCATAGTGTTCAGCTGCAGTTAAGATGAAGGAGTGCTTGAGGAATCCTTCTGATTGGCAACAATAAGGATTTGTGATGGAGAAGCAGTGGGAAGCCAGGCACTCTGTCTTAGGTCAGCTAAAATAAATTCAGACACTTGTATGGAGACAACCTGAATCACTGTCCCTTAGGTCTTATCTGAAAATCTCAGAAAATATCAGATGTGATTCACTGCTTTAACTGAAATGTGAGACTACAAATAAAATATTTTGGCAGATACTGAGTAAAATGAAGATATCTGAATAAATGTTAGGACTAGTTTTAAGAAAATCCTCAGCCTGCTCACAAGTCAGAATGTAGAAATCAGCCCCAATATTTCTAATATCTGAGGTGTTAATTATTACAGCTTTATATATCCATCCTTTAATCTCCATTATAATAACTAAAAGTGTACTAAATTACATAGCATTATGTGAAGTTACATAAAAGAAGATTATCAACAAAAGAGAGCCTTTTAAATGCTGTTACAACTAAATGTGATTAAAGTGTGATTTCTTCCATCAGGACAGATGAAGAGCAGCAAATTGCCCACAGTACTTGCAAATTGAACAGAAAAAACCTGCTAGTTGACCACCTAAATTGTTTTAGAGCAGATTGATACATCTCAGTTATTTATGTGAATAAATACCAAGAGAAAAAGCCTCTCATTTACAAGAACTCCCAAGTGGTAACTGCCTGGAACACAGAAAATAATCACAGTAACAGTTCTCTATCCAATAGCACATGGATTAGATACAAGCATCTCTCTGGACAGCATAGCCAATAACATGCAGCTTGTAAAGTACAGGATAAAAGTAATTTTTAAAGTTAGGATCAGACTCTTCCACAAGAGGGTGACTGAACATGAAAAACAAGCAACACTTTCAGGACGCATCTTATGTAATATTACAAATTTATTTTTAGGAACTAAGGAAGCATTTTAAGTAACAGTTTTTTGAAATCAGAGGAAAGAAACAGTAACCTTAGTCTTCTTTTAAAAGAAGAGAAAAATTAAGTTTGCCATATTTCTGATTAACACATTGGAAAACTAACCCTGGTTGTGTCATGACATGTTAGGCATTCATAGCACATAAGAAAACTCATTCTACCATCTGCTACAAAGCTTATCAAGTTCAGAATGGTATTGCATTATTAGCCAATCTGTTAAAGGAATCACCATGGTCCAGCAAAGAGAAAAATGATTAGTTTTTAAAGATATATTTTGTCATTTGAATCAGAGCAGTTGGGTTTTGTCTGAAATTGCAACTTAGAGGATTCTTGTCGTAATTAAAATACCTGCATGACGTACATAAGGAATGAGTGTCTGGAACATATTCCAAACTTTTTATTATTTCACTGCTGAAAGAATTAGATTAATTTAGCCTTGAATACTGGAGTCTTCAACTAGTATGTAAATGGATGGATAAATGACCTAGTTGAAGATGTCCCTGCTCATTGCAGGGCAGGGTTGGACTAGATGACCTTTAAAGGTCCCTTCCAACCCAAACTATTCTATGATTCAATGATTCGACAATTCTAGGATTCTATGGATGGATGGATGATGGATGGATGGATGGATGGATGGATGGATGGATGGATGGATGGATGGATGCATGGATGGATGGATGGATGCGTAGATGGATGGATAAAGTAATCAGCCCACCCACCTCTGCATGACTGGGAATATCTGCAGAGCCATACCAGGGTGCATGAGGAATTGTGGAAGACAGCTAATGGCAAGGCTGATTTGTAAGCAGTCCTTTGCAAATGCCAATGTAAGGGGTACCTTATAGCTGCCTGGGGCCAGACAAAAAAGACTTATCTACAGTCACAGTCAGAGTCACTTTGAGGTGCACCTGTTCCAAAATGGCCTCCTCCATGGGCCACAATGCCTCCAGAGATATATCTGCTCCAGCATGGCCTTATCCACAGCCACAGATGCTTTGAGATGTACCTTCTCCAGTGCAAAGTTATCCTTGTGCCACAATCCCATCAGAGGTATACCTGCTGCGGCACAGACACAACCATGGCCACCGATGCTTCGAGATATACCTGCTCTGGCATGGGCTTATGCACGGCCACAGACGCTTCGGGGTGTCCTGCTCCCACATGGACTCACTCACAGGTCACTTCGACTCGAGTTCACACTGGAGTTCCAGCCTGTCCAGTACAGCAGCACAGAAGCAGCAGCGATGCCCTGGCCATCTGCCAGCCCAGGCGTGTGGCCATTGCTGTTGTCAAAATCTTCCCAGGGCAGAGCCAGGCGGTCAGCAGTGCGGCAGCACGGCAGCAGCGAAAGCAAAAAGCAGCCACTAACGAGCACTGGGCTCTAATATATGGTAAGGAAAGCAAACCCACGGCAAGCACAGGGGCCTGGCGATTAATAGCTAAACAGCAATAACAGCTATAAATTTAATTTAGCACATTCCAACCAAATTTGTCGTTAACTCAAAACCTTTGAGCCTGTAGCTCAGAATCCTAATATTGCATCAAAAAATCCAGTGAGGTTATCATGACCTGTGAAGACCACTAGGACACTGAATTATACCAAAACTACCTTTCAGCTCCAAAATGGTTTGGAGTTGAAAACACACAAAGATACCTTAAATCTCTTAGGTTCCTTAGCTCTGTCAGTTCTTAGAGAAGCCTTACAGAACCTCACTCCTGTACCATAAGGGCTTTAGCATAATGTCTTTCTGTTTTGCAGCTCTGTCTAGCAAAATATAAATGCCATTAGAATATATATAGTATATAGAACAAATGCAGATTATAAACAGTAATGTTTGCTGAATAGGTCAGTATTTTTCTAAGAGTCTGTATTGGGTTTGCATGGCAAAGTTTTGGTAGCGGGGGGGTTACAGGGGTGGCTTTTGTGAGAAGCTGCTAGAAGCTTCTCCTATGTCTTACAGAGCCAGTGCCAGCCGGCTCCCAGATGGACCTGCCATTGGCCAAGGCTGAGCCCATCAGTGATGGTGGTAACACCTCTGTGAGAACATATTTAAGAAGTGGGTAAAAACTGCTGTGTGGAACAACAGCAGCAGAGAAACAAGTGAGAATATGTGAGAGGAACAACTCTGAACACATCAAGGTCAGTGAAGAAGGAGGAGGAGGAGATGCTCCAGGCGCTGGAGCAGAGGTTCTCCTCCAGCCCCTGGTGAAGACCATGGTGAGGCAGGCTGTCCCTCTGCACCCCATATTGCTGCACGCCAGAGCAGGTAGATGTGCTGAAGGATGCTGTGATCCCGTGGAGATCCTGCACTGGAGCAAGCTCCTGGCAGGACCCATGGACTCATGGAGAGAGGAGCCCAGGCTGGAGCAGGTTTGCTGGCAGGACTTGTGATCCCATGGGGGACTCACGCTGGAGAAGCCTGTTCCTGAAGGACGGCACCTGTGGAAGGGACCCAGGCTGGAGCAGTTCGTGAAGAACTGCAGCCTGTGGGAAGGACTCACATTGGAGAAGTTTGTGGAGAACTGTCTCTTGTGTGAGGGACCCCAGGCTGGAGCAGGGGAACAGTGTGTGAGGCGTCCTCTCCCTGAAGAGGAAGGAACAGCAGAGACAACATGTGATGAACTGCCTGTAACCCACATTCCCCTGTGCCACTGTGGGGGAGGAGGTAGAGAAAATCAGGAGTGAAGTTGAGCCCTGGAAGAAGGGAGGGGTGGAGGGAAAGTGTTTTAGGATTTGGTTATATTTCCTCCTTAACTTACTCTGATTTGATTGGCAATAAATTAATTTTCCCCAAGTCGAGTTTGTTTTGCCCATAACGGTAATTGGTGACTGATCTCTCCCTGTCCTTATCTTGGCCCACGAGCCTTTTGTTGTATTTTCTGTCCCCCGTCCAGCTGAGGAGGGTGAGCGACAGAGTGGCTTGGTGAGCACGTGGCATCCAGCCCAGGATGCACCACGTAGTTACTAGGATTTCTAGTGTGCTCACTGCTTGTATTATCACAGTCGGTCGAACAGTGGCCCAATAGGCCTGTACAAGGACGCTTCCTAAGGAGTAGGTAATTCACAGTATTCAACTATTTAAACTCTGGCTGCTTTTTCTGCTGAACTTGTGAAAGGTATTCTGACAGGTATGAAATCCCTCCAATAAATTACCGGAGGGATAGATTTTTCTGAAACAGTCATTTTAGGTACAAAACAATATATACAGACACAAAAACTCTTTAGATAGAAATGGTCTTTGCTCTTAATATCCAAAGAATCGTATTCTCCGGACTCCCCCCAAGTGCTAGAGAAACAATTTTACGAAAACTTTCTAGGAATTGTTCTGACAAAAATATTTGCTATTGTACCTTTGCTGCAGAAAGAACTTTTTAGTTTGTCATGTTCCTCTCTGGCCATCCCTGGGGATGTGAAGAATCATTTTGACAGAAGGTGATCAGTGATGGGATTCATCTTACATAACTTAGTCATCCAGAAGTAGGGCAACTAGTTAAAGCAAGCTGTCTAAGCTCCCTTCGTAAGACAGGAATAAAGAGCAGTAGGGGCACAGTGTGCCTCTTCCCATCTCTCAGATACTGTTTTGGAATGGGGTAAACCATCCACTAGCAATGCACAGTTCCTTCAGATGTACAGTTGAGGGTCCACATGTTACTAGTTTAGACAGCTCAAGTTTACTATCAAGTCTCCCTCCAATTATATCAAATGGTGCATTTCATAGTACCCACCTAAACACAAATAATCACTAGCTGTTTAGTTGAATGGTTGAAGAACTCAGGAGATTTCAGTGACTATGGCGCATATGTGGTGCTTGTTCCTCCACTGACTCCATATATCACAGACACTGTGTTATCATGGGTTATCGTTGATATCATAGCTGGTGTGTTCTATTTGCTGACCATTCCCAAATTTGTTTTAGAAAACTGAAATGAGCTTCATAGGATAAAAGTGCTCTGAAGAAATATATGACTGTCAGGTGGGGCAACCATATTTTATCATACACCATACCTTAAATTATAGCAAGTTGTAATAAAAGATAAAATTTAAAACCAGGAAAGTAAGTTGGAAAAAAACCTATTTACTTTCACCTCTGTAATTCCAACCCTGACATTAGCTTTTCTGTGGGAGCATATGTAGAGTATTTATTAAGAGAAGCCACTATTTCAGATGTCAGAGGAAGGTGTAGGATCACTTCTGTAATAACCTTTTGTACCCTTTGTACACTTTGTAATACTTGTACCCTTTGTAATACTTCTGTAATACCCTTTTGTCAATGTAAGTATTGTTGAAAACAAGGCTTATTCAGGAAACTGAAATGACCATCTCTATTACTGAATGTCAACAAAACAGTTGTCAACAAATGTCAACAAACATTTCTATTTTGACTTTTTTGAGCACATGAGATGTACATTACCACAAGTTAAGTCTTTTGGTTGTTGACACTTTATGGGTTTAGCGTATCATATGTTACTAAGACACACCTTGGGAAGCAGAATGTGCAGTAATTACACCTGCTGCCAATGACATCATGTCCTTCCCTGTAGAGCTGGAATAGTTGGGGAGGCAAAGAAGAGCACAGTGTGGTTGTATCTCAAATTTCCTATTTAAGAAGTGTAAATATATGTAGTGCTTTGAAATGGTAATAAATTAACACACATGTTTACTCTAATTCCTTACGTTTTCAGCTACAGCAATGTTACAGATCATAAGTTCTTTCTGCCACTAATACCTAATCACCCAGGTAATAATTTATACTGCAATATTGAGGTGAACACACCCTACCCAATACATCATTGCTGCAGACCTGTCACATATTTCATACACTTGTTGAAGGTTCAGGTCCCTGCCCTGTGTTTTGAAGCTCACTGAGCATTAGGATAAACTTTTCTCCTTTTTTGTCCTCTAGAAGTCTAACTCTTGAATACAACAGAGACAGGGCAAACCACCTTTCCTGAGAGTTTTCTATAATAGCTCACTTTGAGCTGTAGAAGATAAACACAAGTGACTGAGATAAAAGGATTCTTTTGTGAATGTTGAATAAAAATTATTCTTGATTTGTGTATAGTAAATTGTTTACTACATTTATTAACAATTATTTGACTTAAATCTTGCTCCTTTGCATGTCAGAGTGAGGGTTTCTATCTATATGTAAGAAGACCTAGGTTTGGAGAACTGTGTTGTATGCAGAAGCACCTACAAACACTGTGGTAATATTTGTAAAACACAAAGATTTTGTGTTGAGATGGCTATAGGAGTTTCCTTAATATATGAATCCAACAGCAAGTAATTTTTATGCTAAAAGTGGTACAAAAGTTGCAACATATATATTTACAGGATGTAGACACGAGAGTTCTCAAGGTATCAAGTTCTTGTATAGAGGTGGCTCTGAATATGTAATTGTCATTAGTTTTAGAATGTTTTCTTATCTGCTTGCTTCTGAACATGCCCATTATCACCTGACAACACCTAAAGACTGTATCACACCAAAAATACCAAAACTTTTATTTTGACAAACATGGCTTTTATGTCCTTAAGATCTGTGACAACTTTTAGAGTATGTGTGGAGAATGAATAGCAATTTGCTGGAATTTACTACCAGTTCCAAATTACAAACGTATCTATTCGCTCCAAACCCAAGATTCATTGTTCAGATTTCAAATGTCCAATTCACAAGCCATTTTTGGGCACCTTTTCTCATTAACCTATTCCTTAACCATTATAAACAGTTAAATCAATTGTATGTTCCAAAAAACCAGTTTT
This sequence comes from Phaethon lepturus, assembly GCF_000687285.1. Lineage (NCBI taxonomy): Eukaryota > Metazoa > Chordata > Aves > Phaethontiformes > Phaethontidae > Phaethon > Phaethon lepturus. Next base: position 34,499 of record NW_010546756.1, read on the forward strand.
TTTATATGAACTCTCATTTTATCATCTAAACTGGTTGTGTAACTATGACTTCAGAAAGCAATGGCATATTTTTACAGAGACATGCCTGTGTGTTTTTATCTAAAGCTTCATCAACTGTAGAATTACTAGAGTAATTCCCCAGATTTTTGTGCTGCTATAAATTTGTGTTCAATTTGTGAGTGTGGAAATGCCTTTTTCCAAGATTTTTTTATATGTCTGTAACAACACCATGACACAATTCATTTATTAAACAGAACATAGTGGCATTATTTCCCAGATGTCAGTCAGGTATTTTGTTTTTTTTCTGTTTTAAACAGATTTGTGTTGAGTAGCTGAAGAATGTGAACTTCCCATCAGTGTAATTGTAATGAGAATCTTATAACAGCAGGTGCTTTAATCATGTTACAGACAAATAACAAAATTTGGAAGAAATGATACAATTACACTGATCAAATATATGAAACAGATCCAACAGCTTCACAATTTTAATATGTCAAAATTGCAGTATTAAAATGAACCAGAAAAACAGTTCTTCTGAGGCAACTGAAGTGAGATGAATCAAGAAATGTGGTTTTAATGTGAGGAAGGTATTCTTGCTCATATTTTACTTAAAGAGCATTTTAGATTTTTATTTTCTTTGACTTTCAAGCCAAATATGTATCTTTCATATAGCAATCTTGAAAACTGCAAGTTTGTCACAGAACCTTTTTAATTTTATAGTGTTCTCTAGTTCAGAAATGTTCATGTATATTTAACATTTGGAGCAGAATTCTTTCAGCTTACACTATGAACCTATTTTTCTTATTGGGAAGATCATTTAAATAGGCTGGAATTATCCTCCATGTGGAATTTTGTATCACAGGCAGAAGTCCTGAACTTTTTATACTGAGCAATTGATGACCACAATTAAGACTGGAAAGGAGAATTTTATCACAAAACTTCAGTATCTTCAATCTGGTCCTATGTTCTGGGAAGAACATGTGTTTTGTGGAAGTTTCAGTTCCTTTATCTCATCTTCTGTAACCTTTCAGGTGCAAAAGAATCACAGTGAACATCTTAATTCAATAGAAAAGTATGCAATATGTAACTTACTGGCGTGTTTTCTGGTGGGGTTACAGGTTATTGATCTCAGATCTCAGGTTCTTTTTTTTTCAATATAACTGAATGATTACAGTTGATCAATGTAACTCAGAGCACACACTCTTGCCACTTCATTGCAAAACAGGCAGTGCATCTTTATGTCAAACAAAACCACACAACATCATGATGCAGCTGGAGTTCTGGTGACACTAACTTTCGAAACCAATATAGCTGTACCGTGCAAATTTATTTTCTCAGAAACAGCAAGTACATGAAGTTCTAACAAGATTTTCCTCTCGCTATATTAAAAAAGGACATGGTTCTGAAATAAAATTACCTGATTTCCTATATGGAAAGTATTGTTATTAAAACAAACTGTAGAGTTAAACAGAGGAGAGACTAGAACAATTGTTCTGTATTCTAAAGTAGCTGAATCAAGATAGTTCATAGTGTAACAGTCTTGGTTTCTTATTGACATGCTGTCAATAAGAAAAACACTTTTAAATTGGCATTGTCCAATGGGAAGGGCATAAATTTCGATAACCTTTAAAATAATTCAGTGACTGTTAGGAAATTTATCTGTGCAACTTCTTTAGATGTATAACTGTTCCTGCTTCCTTAATCTGTTCAATGTTAGAAGAATGAAAAAGAAATCTCAACTGAAGAGTTTTTATTGATCTAATTTGAATGAAACATTCAACAGTTTCAAATAAATTGATATATTCTTTACTGTCTTGGGAAGATGGAGAGTGAATAAAAGTCTTTTGATTCCCATCAGTATAGTTGATCTAAAAAGTTTATTTCTATCCCACAGGAAATCCTGACATTGTAAAATTTATTTTTTTTATTTGGATTGAAAAATGCAAGTGTAGGTGTTTCTTACTGCAAAGAAATTTGGAAAAAATAGTCACTTAAACATTACTGTTTCATTTTCATGAGTTTGCATTCCCATGTGATTAAAAAAGTATAACACAATATATCAACTTCTAATATTGAGTGCAATTCAATAATAAAGGTCATATGGAGTATCTCTTTCTTACAGTAATTGAGGTATACATTACTAACCTAAAACTAGAAGGTAATACTGATTTATTTCATGCTTTTCCTTTAAAAATATTACTGATATATTGGTACTTTTCAATTTTCTGATAAGAAAAATTTATCCCAGATTTACTTATAGCAACCTTAACAGAATAATTCCCTGTTCCACAGGAGACAATGGAGATATGTACATATTTAAGGGAGATTTCTTTCCCTTTATTTGAAATAACATTTTATGGAAATGGAGCTGATGCCTGATCCAAGATGTATTATATACTCAAGATTTTTTCTCCTAATTTTTTCTTTCTTTAAATATTGGGGTTTTTTTTTCAGCAATTTAGTATGATTATAGGATCACAAGGAGCATTTTTGTTTGCTTATCAGGTACAAATTCCAGTCTTCCAGTCAGCCAGTGGAATCAGTGGATGATGATGGAAGTTTTGCTATGTGAATCTAACTCATTTTCAGCAGAGCTAGAATTACTTTTTAAATTTTCTGTCAGTTCTAAAAATAATTGCTTTGATTAGATCCAACCTTTTTTTTTTTTTTACAAAGTTTTTACTGGAAAATAATTTCACCAAAAATTCATCTCAAGAAAAATAATGACTTTTTATACATAAAAGTTGAAGGAAATTTTGACATGAAAAAGCAAAAAGTTTGTATTTTAGAATGAAAGAAATTACTTATAGCTGCCTAGTCTACCTGAAATAATTTAAAAAAACACTCAGCTTTGCTGAGTGAAAATATTTGCCCTACTGTATTTCTCAGTTATCTCCAAATATCTTAAAATAAAGAAGCTTGGTTTGCTTCCTTCTCATCTCAGTTCCTCCTCACAACCCTTGCTCAAATTGTTTATCAGTTTGCCTAAGGTTTTGCATAGCAACTGTGTCTCCAGTGTCTGTAGCCACAGATGCAAATGCATGTGTTCCCATTATGCAGGCTGAAGAGCTGATAGGATCCATAGACATTTTTCCCATGAAGGTAGTTAATAAGCACATCTTATTTAAAAGGGAATTGATTGCAAAGTCCTTTGAGACTAGTTCTCTTAGTTCTTTAGTCCATGTGATTATCACTCTCAGAAAGCAATTGGAGGCTGCTGAAGTGTAAAATGAGACTGATTCACCCCATAATTCTATTGTAGACTCTGCTAGTTTTTCCTGTCTGTCAAGTTATTGGGGAAGAATTAATTCCTCCTCAAGAATAATGACATTCTTTGTGGTTACCAGAGGACTAGGTTAACTTGGTTGTTAGATTTAGGTGCCACAGATTACTTGTCTTTTAGGAACAACTGATACTTGGAACATGGCTTGTGAAAATCTTTGCTGTTAGAAAGCTGTTTTCTCTTTCATTGTTAACTGTAATAAGATGGGTATATTATTCTATTCTAGTTCTCTGTTTTCCAGTAAGTTATCCTTCATAATGTCATTTTGAGGTTGTGGTGTAGACTCAGATTCAGCATGAGCTCTTCTGGGCTTCATTCTCTGGTTCAGCACACTAAGAGGTCTAGTAGGAATGCTTTCTTCCCTTCTTGTAGAGAAAAAGCAGGGAGAAGAGCAGTTTCCATGACCTGGACACAATATTCACTTACAAAAAATCTGCTGGGAATGATCTTGAAAGCAGAAAGTTAAGACCTTTTGAAAGAAACTAGACATACAGTAGTCCTATAAGCTAGTGTAGCAAGGTGGGAAAAAAACATTTAAATATTTCTTCTACAAGACTTTGGATATTTAGCTAAAAGCATCCTTTGCTATCCAGCTTAAAGGCTGACAGAATGACACTCCATAACAGGGATGCTTCTCTAGTGTGAAGTGCAGAAAAACAGATTTTGGTTGCTCCATTTGCATGGCTATGAATCTTTCAATCACTGCTGAGAATTTTCATGCCTCTGAGAAATTTTAACATTCTGTCTACACTTTTTTGTCCTTATATTTGAGGGTTCAGCATGTCTGTCCTGAATATTTCTGTGATTGCATACTGGGATACTAATAAGAATCACTAGAATGAATACAGAGTAATGGAATAAACCTATTTTTAAGGAAAAACTACAAATTAGGTCATTGAAGGAAATACAATATCTGTTCCTTCCTGTGCTCCCCTGGTTCATCTTTGAGTTAGCTGCCATCTAAATCCTAACATATGCCCTTTGAAGAAATATGAAAAGTTAAATGACATCAGTATGGAAACTGCCACCACCTGATTTCGTGGTATTTGCTTCTACCTTTTGAACACTGATCCAGTTCTTGAGGTACTCAGCCAGGAAATGGCATGTCTGCATTATAGCCTCTGCTTAAACTTCAGGATGACAGCCTTTTCTATCTGAACCTCAAAAATGTTTCTCTAACCAAGCCCATAAATTATCCTAAGTCACACCTTACCATTTCTCCTATGAGAGATGAGCCCAGGGATGCAAAGTAACGGGATGAGAAGGAAAGAAACAAGAGGCAATCTGACTCTACTTGACTTTTTGTGCATTCGGAAGGGAAATGATCCTCATGTCAAGAACCTGGGTTTCAAAACCTTTTTACCCTTTCCTGAGTGCTCTAGCCCATATTAGTTAGGTTAAAATGTCTTCAGTATCTTCAGCAGG
>NW_010546757.1:0-820 GCF_000687285.1 Phaethon lepturus
AGTTGAGCTTTGGCCTTTCATGTCTTCTCCCCGCATATACAAACCAGAGCTCTGTAACCTTCCTGCAAAGTCACTTCCAGAGATCATACCATTTCTTTTTCCTCTTGAGTTCCACGAGGAGTTCCCTGTTCAGCCAAGATGGTCTTCTGCCCCACTTGCTTGACTTTCGACACAATGGGACTGCCTGCTCCTGTGCTTTTAAAAGGTGATTCCTAAAAACTGAACAGCTCTCATGGACCCCTAAGCCCTCAAAGGCAGATTCCCAGGGGACACTGCTAAGTAGCTCCCTGAGTAGCTTAAAGTTTGATCACCTGAAGTTCAGGGTAGCAACTCTGCTGACCTTTTTTCTCATTGCACCAAAAATTTTGAACTCAGCCATTTTGTGATCACTGTGGCCAAGACAGACACCTACCATCCCATCTCCCACGAGTCCTTCTCTATTCAGCAATAAGTCTAGGAGGGCACCTTCCCTAATTGTCTCACTGAGTACTTGAGTACTTGGTTCACTGACAAGAAGTTATCTTCAACAGATCTTCCCAGACTTGCTTGTCACAGCAGTATGGTATTCCCAGTTGATGTCTGGGAAGCTGAAATCTCCCATAAGGACTAGGGCTACTGATCCAGAGATTTATCCTAATTGCCTATAGGATAACTCATCAGTGCTTACATCCTGGCTGGGTGATCGGTAGTAAACACCCATTACATCTCCTTTGTTTTCCATCCACCTAAACTTCACCCAGAGGCTCTCAACTACACCATCACTAACTGTAAGGGCTGTACAAACAAACTTCTCACTAGAGATGAGCCTAGGGGTGGCATG
>NW_010546758.1:0-19151 GCF_000687285.1 Phaethon lepturus
ACCTTAATGATTCTGTGATTCTGTGACTGGTTTTGAGTTCTGCTTTCAAGGTTGTATTGGCCATGCTTTTTCTTTTCCTCTTTGCTTTTGTTGAAGACCTTCAAAGCCATCAGCAGCCCTCCAGCTGGGACCTGTGGCGAACTTGCTACTCGTGCCCCATGTCGGTGCCTCCAGCTGGTTCCTTTCTAGGAGCCTGCTCCCCCTCTCACATGCTTTGGCACAAGCCTACGTATCTGAGACAAAATGTTGCCATTACATAAGGAATGTGACTTGTACAGTGCACAAGTGGTGTGTGGGTGAAGGCACATCTCGGGGAGAGCAGAGCGATGGGCTGTATAAAAATAGGCATTGCGGTATGTGCCAAAATGAGTAAGTTATATTGTCGACTGAACAACTAAACCTAATCCCCCTTCTCCTGCCCACTTTCCTCCCCCAGCTTCTAATAACTGTAATCCAATAAAATAAATGACACAAGCTGAAAGGAAGTAGAAACTGGCTTAATTTCTGTCACTTGTCAAATATTCAGTCATTTCGCCAGCTGTGAATTGCATTGAAAATTTGCCACTTTTTCGAGTTTGTAAAATATTTTAATGGGCAAACAGGAAGCATTGGTCAGTTCTCTGTGTGTGTGTGTGTGTGTGTGTGCAGGCATATATATACACACATATATAAATAAAAATCTATATGAAGGACGATGCTCCACTGGCTTATTTAAGGATCATTCAACTGCTTTAAATATGCGTTAAATAGCAAACTGGGTGGAAGTTGCAAATAGAATGGTTAACTGTGATGAATTAGTGTCAAAATGTGAAGTTGATTAGTCATTTTATATCAGCTGTAATTATGGAGCATTACCGCAAATAAATCACATACACTGGGATATACCAAAAGGTAATGTTATTGGTTGCATCTGACATTTAGATAATACGCTCCTATTGAAATCACACGAAAGGTAATTTTAAATCTTATGTCTTTGTCAGACTTATGGTTTTATGGTCAAAACATTAAATTAGTTTTATACTACAGCCATGATGCAGTTTAATTTTGCAGTGCTGGAAAGAGAGCTTTGGGTATAAGAGGCTAAGTTTGAAAATGTTTCTCATGGGACACTGATGTGGACAGCCACCAAGCCAGACCTTCAGATCCTTTCAGGTGCTGATACCTACCTTTTAATATCGCACTGGTTGGCAAAATGTCTTTGAAAATCCAGTCTGTAGGGACTTCCATCTTGCACAAAGCTAGAAACTATTGGTCTGTGCTTCAGCTTTGGGATTTGTGACATTATTTTCGCTATACATTTGACTTAAAGCCAAAGGAGAGCTGAAACTTTGCAAACCAGCTGCCACGTTACCAGTCAGCTTTGGCTCAGCCTTGGCGTTTGTAAGTAGAAAGAGGCTCCTGTGTGCCAGGAGTTACCAGTATGAGTGTGGGTTGATTCGGAGAAGTTCAGTGCCAGGAAGGGGGCGAGGAGTTGTTTTTCTCCTTAAAAAGAGTGGTTTGCTAGGACGGGTAACACCATCCCCTTAATACAGCTGTTTGTCCTCGAGTCCTGGACAGCCGGGGGGAAACCTCTCCCTGGATGTGTGTGAAGAATGGCTTTATACTGGATGCTTGAGGCAGTGGAGCAACGCCCACCTCAGTTTATAATTCTGCTTTGCTTTGCTTGATGTTTCAGAGAAAGGTTAGTGGTCTTGGTGAAAACAAGGGGGTTGGCAGGTCTGAGCTTTCTGCAGCTTGTGAGATGTCCCCACCTAAGGACCAGCTTTAAGGCACGTGATAAGGGGTTGTGTAACATGGCCACTTTGTGAAAAGACTGTGCCGTTTTGGGTGTGTGCCTTGCTGAGCTGCCTGTTCCCTCTTGTGCCGTACAGCCTGCTGACCTGCAGGGTCGTTGCTATGATGGGTGAGCTCTGTTTCTCCAGTAGTTACAGAAAACCGCTATTAACTAATTAGAAGTGCAATAGTGAAAGGTTTTTTTTCCTGAGAGATATATCATATAGGTTAATTGTGCTCAATAGACCTGTGTGTGATTACATAAATCACAAATTATTTAAAATTATGACTGTGATTTGATGATGTTGACTGTTGAGCGAGGATCATCTTTACTGATGATCTTGGGGGAGCGAGGGAGACTTTCAATGGTTTATTTGGCATAAAGAAGCTTAACTTCAGTGCTTTGCTGTTTGTGTTTGTGATGCATTCACCTGGTCTCTATTTGCAAAATCAGAGTCACCGGGCCAACAATTAAAATCTTTGGGATCTAGGCAAATTGCTTAGCCTGGGAGGGATAAAAGGTTGCATGAAAACAAGCACAGGAGTTTGTTAACATGTTGTTTGCAGATTGACAGCCTGGCCAGAAGCTAGCATGTACCTAAAGGCATAGGAGAAAGTGTTATCGCTTACTGACCTGAACTTGCCAGCAGAGGAAATAACTCACATGTGATTTCTCTTTATTGTAAATACTGCTGTCATATTGGGATTTTTTTTCTTAACTCCTCTCAATTCTGTCTTGGTCAGAAGCACATGACTGACTCATTCCTACATCTGAGTATTGACGTCGTTGTGATGCACTTTTCATTTCTAGCATGAATGTGCCAGTCTCTCCAGTAGGGAATTTAAAATGAATACATGATGCCATTTATTATTGATGAGAAGAAAATGAACTAGAAAAATTACATTCATGGGCCTTCTAACTCATTCTCCATTGCGTTGAACATGTTGGACATCAGAGCCTGTCAACACAGTCATCTCAAATGTCTCCTTCAGTGTTTCACTCCTAAGAGCCTGAATTATTCATCAGGGATTTTACTATGTTAACATATTCTTATTATCACATTGAATTTCATTCCAGTGCATGAAAAAGCAGGTTCGCTGTTTCTGTTTGCATAAAACCAGATAAATGTGTTAATGTGTTATCAGCCACCCTTCTAAATCCATCATAGCAAGTCAGAGCAGAAGGAAACACAAAGTAATGTCAGATCATATAAACTTAAAATGTTTATAATAGCTGAGGTGATCATGAAGCACTGGTGAAGAAGCTTCTAGTTCTTGGATGAGCGGCATGAAATAACAGGTGTCTGGATTTAGGAAGTCGAAGCGCTTTATTCTGCGGGATGGGGAGTCTGCAGCAGGATGCCTCCGTGCCAGGGTCCACGTGTGCAATGCGGGTCCCAGCGCTGTGCCACGGGCAGCCAGAAATGCCTTGGGCAAGACGAAATACTTTGGAAGACAACAGAACGCAATGAAAGCCTGGACTTCTGATTCACTTACTGCTTGGTAAAAGGCTGGGAGGTATATTTTCCAGTCTTCTTTTTTTTCTTCTTCTTCTTATTTTTACTTCTTTGGAGGTAAAATATAGAGAGTTTCTCTGAGTTGATTTTCCGGGGCGTCTTTATGACCAGCACTGTGACATAGCAAAAGCAAAATGCTTTTTGGGAGAGGACCAGTGCTCTGGACAAAGCTAAATACTTAGACATAGCGTGAATGGAGTCCAGGAAATGTATTTTGAATCCCAAGGGCCTCTCAAAGGACTGAACATTACTGCTTATGCAAAAAAGCATCTCTGAAAATTACGGGCATTATTTAAGTGTGGGTCAAGTATGAATTTATCTTAGATAATAAATTGAAAGATAAGCGTGAAGTAAACCAAATAACAGGATTGTGGGTTGTGGGTTTTTGGTTGGGGTTTTGTTGGGGAGGGGTGGTTCTTTTGTTCCCCTGGCTGTTTTCTATCTTTCTGTTGGGTTTTGGTTTGAATCGGATTGAACCATATTTTCAAAAAATTTCCATGATTTGGCATTGCTTAGAAAAGTTTATTTAAGAAATCCCAGTCCACAGGCCTTCTTGAACAAGATGTATCCAGTGACTCTGCCGCTGACACAAAGGCAGGTTCGAGGATGTCAGTAGAGGGAAAAGGGGATGTGTCAAGTAGAAATCGTCTGACACCGCAAGGAGCCGGGAGCGTCTCTTGTCCATCTGTCTCTTCCCCGATCGATTTGAAAGGCCAATCTGTCCATCCATGGACCTGATGGCCTGGTTGAAGTCTGGGCTTTCTAGTTCACAGCTGGAACGGGATTTCTTTAGCTGCTGGCTGCCCAGGAGCCATGGGCAAGGGACGCCCGTGTTTTCCCGTCCGGAGGCACCGGGTAAGCCCTGCCGGAGCTGTCAGCAGGAGGCCCAAGAAGCCGAGCAAAACTAAACTCTCCAATGCTTCCCAGGGTGAAACCTTTCAGCGGAACAGTGGCTTTTTCTACTGGCTTTTACTAGACTAAGCAAATCAGCAGCATGGTAATTATCATCCATCTGTTTTGAATACTCTTTATTACTCTCTTGCCACTCAGCAAGCATAGGCTTTTGATATGTATATTGAAAATACATATATAAGAAGCATTAGAGGTGTTTGTGTGACTAAAGTACTGCAATTCAGTTTGGAATATTAAAGGAAAAACTATTTTAAAATTTATTGCGTAGTAATATGTGAATATTTTTGTAACAGAAACATTTATGTAAGGCCAACTTAATTTGAAAAAATCATATTTTGCGAATGTGAAATTCAGCACATATGTATTTGATTATTGGTGGGAACAATATTGCATTGTGCTAACTGCTAATGATTGCATTGGTATTGCATCTCATTGGTAACAAAATCATAACAGGAACGCATGCCTAAAAGTTTGAGTGCTGCATATTTCCACCTAAGGTTTGCAAATGCAGTCCTATCAAAGTTTTGCAAATAAATTGATAAGAAATGCTGAATTTGAAACTTTTTTGTACTACTCCTACCTATTTTGCAAGCAGAAAAAAAGTAACAAAATAGTGATTGCTAATTACTGCTTAAACCTATGTGACCTTAGATTTCCTCTGGTGCTTAGCTTTGATCAAACTATTTTTAAAAAGCCCTCATTGCGTCTTAAGTTACTGTTTGTCGCATGTTTTCATGAAGTTTTGAAACACTGAGCACTGTATACAGACCATAAATATATGTGCTGTAAAAGAGCTGGAGAAAAGGCTACAATAGATTTCATAAGACCGTTTCGGGAGGGAAGAAGGCAGTAGGCAGTACTGAAGCCTTTATGTCAAGCATCAAAGCTTCAAGCCCTCTGCGGTGTGACTTCGGCCAAAGAAGTATGACAATTCTCAAAACAAAGCAACCCCCTCCACGTACGCTTCGGGTGTGAATATCACCTCTGTGATGCATGACAACTTGTGAAGCTCACCGAAAACACCCTCTTCTCATTTCAATGAATGCTTTTTGGCTTTTCATTTTCGGTTTTTGTATTTGGAAATTGTTAGTTTTGAGTTCTGCCCTGTTCACACCTGACTTCTAGTTTGCTCGCAGACTTTCACAGCTTGAACTGCTCTGCCACTCTAATCTTTAAGATAGTGGGTTTTCAAAGTGTGGTTTAAAGGCAATTGTTCAGGTTTGATCTTGTGCCTGAAGAGCTGTTTCTTGTCTCTAGAATTTCGTGTAGTATATTCCTGGAAAAGAAGGAGCACCGGCGATATCTCCCCTTTAAAACTGCCCCTGTTCGCAGGGTGAAGAACTGAAGGTACCAACACCCACCCCCTTCCCAAGGGCCACAGTTCTGCCTCGGGATGGGAGCAGCTCTTGGAACAACCTACACGTGAGGGCACTCAAGGGATGCAAAAGCCAAACGGATCAAACCCAAACTCAGAATGAACAAATGAGCAAAAAGCCTCCTGTTCTTCACTTTCTCATCAGCACCGCGCTTTCTAGGAACTTAATCTTCTGCACTTTGCTTTGTACAAGAATAGCCAAGTCTTGCAATAGTTTTTTCCATATATTGATTTAAGCTGCAAGTTTAACATATAAGTAGTAGATAATATATTTTAGGAATATAGTGTTATGCTAAAATATGATTGAGAACTGCAGTTTGATTCATAATGTCTATTTAAAGTAGCCATGTAATTTATTGGAGCCGAGTTTGGACTGAAATAGTTCTGCAGTTTCATTATAATTTCTGTAGGCAGACCTCTGATCTAGATAACTATGTAAGTGCTATTTTGGAAGAAAATATTCTAAATGCTTTCCATTTGTCAATTACAGGGGGATAAAAGGAGAATGCTTCTCTTGTGAATCAAAGGATGATATTTATTTCTCAAGTATTCCAGGGCTCGCTATTCTTGAAGCTTAAAATAGAACTTTGAGAGTTTGTCATCTTAACAAAATGCTGGGCTTCTAAAAACTGAAAGATTTCTGATCCCATGTATTCTGACAGTTTTTCTTGTAGTTATTTTTGTCCAAACTGTGATTTTTATTTTTTCTTTTCAGCCCATTCTGTAAATGTGCACCAGACCTCTTCCGCAAATCCGTAGTGCAGCTTTAGCTGTTCTGAACAAAGTACATGTCTGTAGGCTCTGTTGCTTCCTTCACAAATCATCCTGATATCTTAAAAGCTGGGTTCCATCTCCGAAATGCCAAATTGTTGTTTTTTATATAGAGACTTTTAAAGCTGATTCAAAGCAGCTATAAATCAAAGCCGCAGCCTCTGAGTTTCCCTCTCAAAGGTGGCTTTGGAAAGCACCTGCTCACAGCACTGGCCTTTCCGGCTCCAGAAACTGCAGGAAATTATTGAGGCTTGAAAATTGTCATGAGCATCTTGGCTCTGCATCACAGCAGCAACCACAGATGCATGTGATGCAGGTGGTTCTTCGTTTACCTGCATCTGCGTCTACGTTAGCCTACGGACAACTCTTGGCTACCGCTTTGCTGTGACTCTCGAAGGGCTCTGAATGTGCAGGGCGAGGTGAGCGGAGAGGCGGCAGTGAGAGCTGCTAGCGGTCTGCTCTGTAAAACGCATCCCTGCGGCGTGGGTCAGATGCGAGATCAGATCTTGAAGCACATGCAGCTAATGTTCCTGGGTTTCAGAGAACCGCTAAAACTTCTGCAAATAATTTTGTTTGTTTGGGTGGTTTGGGGGTTTTTTGGTGTTTTGTTTTGTTTTCCTTAGTGCTTCTGTGAAGTGCTGCTGATAACAGGAGCCAGCAAGCTGCTGAGATCTGCAGCATGATTTTGGCAGATTTCCTTGATAGAGGTTGAAAAAATTTGAACTCCACTCTACACCTCTCCTTCCCTTGGTAGCAAAAGGACAATTAACCTCTTATATCTGTAAACGTTTTAGTGAGAAATAGTTGGGGAACTTGCCTAAAGTGCCAAGCCGTGAAAAAGCTTCACTGGGCAAAGTTATTGTCCTGGTTTCAGCCAGGATAGAGCTGGTTTTCTTCACAGAAGCCAGTGTGAGGCTGTGTTTTGGATTTGGGATGAGAAACTGTTGATAACGTGCTGATGTTTTGGGTTGTTGCTGAGCAGTCAAGGACAGTCCAGCTTCTCGTGCTGGCGTGCCAGCGAGCAGGCTGGGGGTGCCCGGGGAGCTGGGAGGGGACACAGCCGGGACAGCTGACCCAGGCTGGCCAAAGGGATATTCCATACCATGCGACGTCATGCCCAGTACATAAACTGGAGTTGGCCGGGGGGCGGAAATCGCTGCTCGGGGACGGGCTGTCGATCACGGGGTGGTGAGCAATTGCTGTATTGGGCATCACTTGTTCTTGTACGTTCCTTTGTCGGTATTATCGTTGTTGTTATCATTGTTGTTTCTTTCTCTCTTTCTGTGCTATTAAACTGGGTTTATCTCAACCCATGAGGTTTTTTCCTAATTCTCTCCCCCATCCCGCCTGTGGGAGGGGGAGTGAGCGAGCGGCTGCGTGGTGCTTAGTTGCCAGCTGGGGCTAAACCACGACAGTCATCGGGTGTATGTGGGGAAGGAAATGGCTCAGGCTGTAGCCAAAGACAACTGCAAGTTTAATCTTGGTTCTGACTAAAGGCAAAGGTTTCATTACATGATTATTTTTTTCCCCAGTAAAAGACCTGATCGCTGATCTCTCTGACATGCTTCATAGATATCCATTGCATTTATGTGATCTGGTGGTTTTGGGGAGAACTATTCTTAAAAGCTTTATTTTTTTTTGTTAACAAACTTTCTGATTAAAACTCTTCTATAGAAAGATGCTTTCTGCTACTTCTTATTTTGGGGAAGAGGAAGCGCATAATTGTTGCATATTATATTGAAATAAGCTGAAAGGGGAAGACAAGCTCACTGAGAGTGTTCACTTCAATTGTTTAACACTCTTGGCCACGTTATCGCCAGGACTATGGGGCACTGGCCATGAAGGTTTCATGAATCGTCGCACCAAACCCCTGTATCTCTGACTTAAACTAGGTATGTGTAGGTAGTGTTAGAATGTCCTACTCATTTATTTGTTTTTAGGCCATTTCTTCTTGGTACCGTGTAACATATCTCCCCGGTCTTATTTCAGATGCTTGGAGTCACACTTTGCTTGCTCAGCTAATAGTACACAAAGTGATCATTAATCAAAGTAAATAATGTGGCTGTAGCAGGAAACATAAGACACCGAATGCTGAGAGAGTTTGCATTGATTCCAGGGGATTTTGGACAGACAGGTATCATCACTGCGATGTAAATAGATAAAGTTTCAGGTTTGTGATTAGTTTTACAATTCGGCATCCATCACCTGAGCTGCGGTAATGCTATATGAGCCCTTAGCCTCTGGTAAACGCTGCTGTTTTTTAAATGCAACTTTAACTCTCTTTTCTCTTTACTGCAGGCCAAAATCCTGCATTCACACGACCACCGTTACTCAGCCCCGGTGGGCTGCAGGGTGTGACGCTGCCGTGGCTTCAGTGCAGTTCCCAGGAGGAGTCTGTATAGCCGGGACTAGGAAAGGGAGGTGCTATCACACAGGTCTCCGCTTGCTCGTCCCACCGAGTCATCATCGGCTTTGATATCGCACTTAGGGAAAAGTGTTGCTGAAGACGCTAGCGAGGTGATCGTACATTTGATACTTTGTACATGATGCATAAATTTTATCTGTTGTCTTTGGAAGGCTGCACCAGAAACAAGCAATTCGAAGCGGAGAATGTGCTAATTAGCAGGCCATATGTAAATACAGGTGCAGGTAGGCAGGCTGTGTGCGGTGCCAGGGCAGGCACTGCGGTATCAGCCCTGGCGGAGGAGGAAGCCCTGCTAAGCTGGTAAGAGATGTTCCACACTTGAGCTGAGAGCATTGGCACCGTAACAAAGAAATCCTTTTACCTCAATAGCAGTGGTTCTCACTTAACCACAGAGAGCCAGGGCTGTGAGCTAGTTGCTTTAGCACTGGAGGAGGATATTTTTTTGGTGTGTTCTGTGTCAATAACATTTCCTCATTTTCTCTCTTTACAAGGTTGGAAAAAAAATGTTTGCAGTTATGTAATTTTTTTTGTCTGGTGATGGAGTTGCTGGAAGATTGTGGCTGCTGGGCACTCCTCACTCAGGATCTGGTGATTCATGAACTTGGGATACTGGGACATCTTAACTCTCCGGCTCCTGAGCTCCAGGGTAGGAAGCGGGTAGTGCAGACAGACTGTACGGGCTGGCGTGAGAGATGGCTTTGCAGTGAGGAGTTCCTCACTGCAGTGACTGCTGATGGATGATAGGTAGGAAAGCTCTGCTTTGCTATGTGGTGCGGAAAACTCAATCCCAAGTGAGTTTATGGCAATTTAGTTGGATTTAAACCCAGAATCGGCAAAATGCAAGCACTTGGAGTCATAAATGCATAAAGTAGTTTAGGTCAGACAGAACCTCTGGAGGTCTCTGGTCCAACCTCCCGCTGCAAGTAGAGTGAG
Source organism: Phaethon lepturus (assembly GCF_000687285.1). Classification (NCBI taxonomy): domain Eukaryota; kingdom Metazoa; phylum Chordata; class Aves; order Phaethontiformes; family Phaethontidae; genus Phaethon; species Phaethon lepturus. The sequence continues at coordinate 9,707 of NW_010546758.1, forward strand.
ATTAGAGGAGCTCTCTCAGGGCCTAATCTGGTTGAATTTTTGATTATGTCCAAGGCTGGAGAGTTTCATCCTTCATGTTTTCTGTTGTATAATTTTCTTACCTTGCCCAATTACGGAAGTTACAGAATGTGATTTTACACAAACGTCAATAATGCAGGTAGGATTTGATTATTAAGTAACAGCTTAACTGGGAAGCTGCCTCAGTAAGTGTCATTTTACTGCCGGAGGACTAGTTGAGGCAAATGGTACGCCTCATGAACTGAGCTGCTGACCTGGTCGAGGCCCATGTAAGGCGCAAACTGTTAGTTGAGTTGTCATGTCTGGGCATGGCTGGAGGAGGCTATACTGAGGGCTCCCACTGCCATGGGAACAAAACCAAGACTAGTAAGGTTGTAACCCAGAGAGAAGGACTTGTATTTCCCCCTTTCTAGACCTAGCACCAGCTTTTTTTTTTTTCTTTCCCCTCTATGGACAGGTGTTTAATTCTTCATTCAAGATTTTTCACCTGCAGTTGTGAAGTCGGTGTCCAAGAACCGGGTTGATGTGAGAGAGAACGGGGTGTTAGATAAAACACTTGGGCACCAAAAAGGCCATGTACAAGCTGATTAAGAGGAAAACCTGGGGCTTCTTTTGTCCTCTTTTTCTAATCATCAGAACAAATTACTTTGTTAACATTTTCCCTAGATTAGCCTTGTGTTTTTATAAACATACATATACTTGACAAGAATTTGGGGCTTTTTGCTAGCAGAAAAGCCTCTTAATTATTACCTTTATAAATATGCATCTTTGTGTAATTTGTAAGGAATTTAAGGGGCTTGGAAAATGTTCCCTTTGAAATCTGTGCTGCATTTTGCCTGAAGAGTTATAACTTTCTGTAGCTGTGCATCCTGGCAAGTGTTCAGAAGACTTCTGTGATCTTTTTTGCTGTATGGTAGAGTTGCAGATCTGACCATATAAAGATAATCTCTCTTGTAATACCATACGAGACATAAATTCTTGTACACCTAATAATCAAAGGTTACCTAGTAAGTTGGCACCCAACTTGATGAGGGACGGTGAGCCTCTGGCAGTTGGGTTCCTGCAAGGCATTTCAATTAGGTGCATCACTATGGTAATTTCATTATCTATAGACATTGTATTTGCGTGATGTGTTGTAAGGAATCTTGGTTTAGATGAAGCTGTATCCCCTTGGCAGTTTGTCCCTAACTGTGTAAGACTGAGCAAGTTCTGGTGATCAAGTCACAAGGCTGAAAGCTGTGATCTGGCTTGTCTCCCCACCTCTGAGGCTGGCACTGTGTAATGCTGGGTGCAGGATGTTTATTTTTTTCTGTGCTGCTGTTTCCTTCCCTGTAACTGCAAAATAAATCTCCATTACTTGCAGAGCATTTGAGAATGCAGATACGTTACCATCGGCTGGTTCAGGTCCCTTTGTAGAAAAACCCTTGGAAGGGCTATACAGAACTTGTAGAATACTGCAGCTGGTACGGTTCTGTATTGGGTCCAAAAGGTCTTTTGGCACAGACCCTGATCTGAATTGAGGAGGAAAGGTCTGTATAGTGGGAACTGGGTTTCAAGCCATGGAAGCTGATCTGGTCCCCTGGGCAGTGCTGATGGGTGGATGAAACACTCTTGCCCTTTCATCATCTAAATCTGCAGCTGATGCTCTCCTTCTTGAACCTCGCATGCCTTGAAAATTATTGTGGTAGTGTGGGTGATCAGCTGAAAAAATCATTGCTTTTGTGTCTAGGATTTGCTATTTTGTGTTTGATGCTTTATAATGCAGCAGCATTGACTGTTAAAAATAGTTTCAGGCTTCAGCACATGCAACTGCAAAAAGGCCTGTGCTTTCCGCGGCAGTGGAGAAGTGCTAGCAGGCGGCTCTGGGAGCGCAGCACTATTCACATGCAAGTGCTTTCTCATACCAAGCTGGTACACTGAAACTCATCGCTCAAGTAGGTGTAGCAAAAAATTTTGACATGACCTGTGTTACATCAGTAGAAATTTGAAAGCTCTCTGTGTACGTAGAAGTAACAGTACTATCAAGCGGTGTGAATTCAGTGGATAACGCGCTGAGGGGGAATACCTAATGACTGATTTCTAAATGCTGGGCCTGAGAAAACGTCAATATTAAATCACTCATAACACAGGCTTCCTAACTGCAATGTGCCTGCGTTGGAGCACAGCCCTTCATTTTGAAGAGTACGAACAGTAGATAGCAGAAACGGAGATCTCGGGACCTGGTGTGGCTGCAAGGAGGTTGCTTTGCTGCCATAGAAATCAATGGCAAAACTTGCATGGACATCATAGAGAGGGGCTCTGAGAGTGAATGGGCATTTGCCCTCCCCTTCTGTGACTCAGAAGTTCTTTATCTTGGGAATCGTTAAGTGTAGTAGTGTAACTGACAGTGCGCTGGTAAAAGAAACCGTAGGAGGAGGACAAATAGTAAGGAATGGAACGAATTCTGAGATCAAGTGTGACATTCATGTGCCAGCCTGTCAAATTAATAGCAGAGACAAAAGCTAAAGCAGAGCACTAAAGAGCAGAATGTGTTAAGTCATCTGAACTGCTTTGGTTTACACGTGGTGCCATGCAAAATGACTTCAGAAATTATTTCATTTTCCACTGTGCATACTCAGGGTCCTGAAAATAGCACAAATACTGGAGCAGATTTGCTTAAAAACCTGAAAATTTTCCCTTCTGTGAGAGCTTCTTTGGTTGTTGTGGTTTAAAATAAATCACGTTTCCATGCATTTTGACTTCCCTTGGGCATTATGGGAGATTATAAACTACTTCATATGCAGGGTGACATTTCAGATGTGGGTGTACGGGGCCCTCACGTATATTTTGCAGCTATTTGCTTTATCACTTACTTCATCTGTATGTGACCCATCTCCATCAGTGGAACTTGACATGTTCTGTAAAGTTCCTGCAGGCTCCAGTTTGCCGAGAGGATCTATTTCTTCGTTAAACTGTAAATATGTGGGCACTATCACTCAGCTTCTCGGCAGTAGCTGCTAATGCTATAAACAGTCTTTGGGGCTCTGATCCCAAACCACTTGATGACCCTTGCACGCCTGATGGTGGCTGTAGTTTGAACCAACCAACCAAATCGAGGAGGCCAGTTGGGACTCCCTTGGAGATCAGAGAGTCCTAAGCATGAGCCCTGCAGTAGCATCCAAGGGGTGGTTAGAGTAAGAGCTGTTTGAGAGGCTCTGGGATAGCTGAGGGTTCCCTGAGATAGGCAAATAGTGAGCTCAACCATTTTGGGGTGCCTTTGTGGCATTGTAAGATGCATTTAGTGGGGTGTCTAATTCATCTTGTTGGGTAGGGCAGAGGAGGCTGGGAAGACAAAGAAATGGCCAAAGGAGTAAAGCAGAAAGTCTGAAAGGGAAAAACGAGAGAACTTTCTCCCAAAGAGACCAGATGCCAGAACTATGCCGCTGAAGATGGCGCCTGCTTGCTCGTGAAGTGCCACCAAATACCTCCCAGCTGTGGCTCCGGCAGCAGGGAGAATTGTGATTATTTGAAGTGTGTGACTGTGAAGAAGTGCTGGGACCCTGACTCCAGAGTGTCCCGCTGTGCAGCTGTCTTTCACCAAATATAAACCCTCTGCTCCTCTAGGTAACAGTCAGTCATGGAGCAACACCGGGGAAACTGGTTAAATGTCACAGGCAGCATTTGAAACGGAAGACTCCCACCGTACCTCTCATAACAGTAAAGCCAGCTTTTGCAGTAATGTCTGGCAGTTAGTGATAAATGCTCTGTGAGCACAGAACAACAGGATCGCGCCTGCCGTGGGCTTTATGATCAGGTTTGTCCCAGTAACACCTTGCTCCGAGGTATGGGAATTTGAGACTGGGATTTTTGCAGTGCCTCACCTCGCCTGCGTGGTGGCAGCTCGCATAGCAGTGACCTGCAGCCGGGACACCTCGACGCTCTCAAATCAGCTCTGCGTCGGGGTCGTCCGTTCCTCAGGTGGCTTTGGTCAGGCAAAGAACGTACTTTACTCCTTTGGGAAGTGATCATAGCTATTACCTGGTTGTGGAGATGTGTCCCCAATGGCGATATTCAAATATATCTATTGATATAATTCTGACTTCAATAAATAGACAAGGGGACATTCCTGTGCTTTTTCTCAACAAGTTTTGCTCAGCTATTACTTTTCGTAAACTGCAATGTCACATATTTTGCGAACAAATAATTTACTTACTACTATGTAGTACTTCTTACTAGGAATTTTTTTTCTCAGGGTACTGAGAGAGACATTTCTTTGATGTTATTAACTTCAATGATACTCTGCAAACTAAGAATAACTTTGGTATAACTGAAAGCTTTCTGGGACTACCAGTGAAAGATGTAACTTTACATGAAAGGTTCAGATATTGATAAATATACTGTGAAATACAGTTGAAAGTAATGAGTGATAGCTGCACGTGTCCAGTTAGGATTCTGTTTTCTTATTTGCAGAGGTTATTTATTTAGTCACCCACTCGTGAAACAGCCCAATTATGAAAACAAGCCCTAGTGTAACTTTTTTTTCCTCTGAGTGCTTTAAACTGGGGAACTGCCTGAGTAATTTTCTTCTGAGTAGAAGTAATTACCCAGGTTTGTACTCGGTGGTTTTCCTTTTATTAAGGTTTAGAAACAGGATTGAGACTAGATTTTGGCAAGTCAGAGGGATTAATCCGAACGCTCACAGTAGATTTAGTCCTTTCCATGGGGGATTTGAACCTTGCTGCTCCAAAATAATTAGCACGCAGACCACTAAGCATGCATTACACAAGATAAAAATGGAAATTCGTTATAAATCATGATGGATACAAAAAAATATTACTTTGAAAGCTCAAGGGAGCTATTATAACAGCTTATAAACATTTGTTTATGAGCTCACGGAGGAGATGTAAGGATGACTACAGAGCTCAGGCAGGCTCTGCTGTTTTAGAGTTGGGGTCAGTTGCTAACTTGGCTTCCTTCTTCCAGAAAATTCTTTACTGTCAACAATAAGTAGCCATTTTTTGTTGGACTTCTTCATGCGCCTGCCTTTGCTGGTGAGGAGATGCGCACATACAGACTTGTGTCACGCTGTATGCCGGAGTGGGTACTTGTTTGCCACAGCTAATGTCTGAAGCGTGAAGATGTTGCACCACGAGGGCGTTGTGTTGTTTTCTGACCCTTAGGCTACAGATGAAGAAAAGTTTGATTTATTTGTTCTGGATATTTCCAGAGATTTGTTTACATGAAATTACATTGAATTGCTAATAATAAGCAGGCTATTTTCTCCCTGCCTCACCATTCGAGGGAGCTGATTTAGCTAGTGAAGACAGGAGACCTTGGACTGTGCTGCAGTCAGCAGAGGAGGAGGATCTCCTCTGGGGTACCGCTTGGCATGTCTGTCCATCTGTCGGGTGCCCGGCTGCCTCAGCCCGCTCCATCGCCAGCGGCGTATCTGAAGACCTTTCTGATTGATCTCTGTGCCTGGCTATGGCCATCCAGCTACACCTATATAGAGGGGTGGAGGCTGTTACAGGTTATGGGTTGCTGGTTGAAAAGAGAACAACACCTGGGAGCGGCTCCCTGTGTGGGTATATCCCCAAACACGGAGGTGCAGGGGCTGTGGTGAGCCGCTGGAGCTGGCCCAGGGATCGACCACAGCGACTTTCCAGCAGGTTTACGGGAACGTATGCGGTGTTTTCTCCTCTATTTCCTAGTGTGACAAGCAATTTTGAAATAATAGCAAAGAGGTCTTTCAGGTATAGAGTGAAGAGGAGATTAAAAAAGGAAGAACAGGTTTTTATAGAAATCTGCACCTCTGTGTAATAAAATACCAAATGTTATGAAGTGAATTCAGCCCCATTTGCAGTCCTCTTAAGGTCAGAGGATGGTAATGTAAAGGAAAGCCTATTCTAGACATTTCTTCAGGCATTGCAGTTACTTCATTAGCCTTTATTTCTTTTCACTTCTGCTCTCTGACAGCTTTTCAAATCTCAGGTTCTTCCTTTTTGAAATGCTTTGATGTGCTTATCTGTCTGACAAACTGTTTAGGGTCTTGATCTTAATTTAACGTTTGTAGGTACCCACAGAGACTTTTGTTAATTAAGTCTTTAAAATACTAAATTAAGTTTTAGTTTTCTTAATGAATGAAGTTTCATCCTTGCAGTTACTTTTCCTTTGGAATGATGTTCCTATTTAACATCTGGGAAATTTTTATTCCTACAAAGCAGCAAGGGGCTTTTAGGGCTAGGGATGTAATTAAGTGAGGACTTTATATTTCTTTGGGGGGGCTTTTGTTAAAAGAATAGGAATACAACATAATTGAAAAGGTCTTTTTAATGAAAGAAGCCTTTGATACCGCAGAGGCATGAGAGCAAGTGGTTGCCCAACCTCAGATGAGGAGCGCTCCTATAAATCGGTGCACAGTACGCTGTTTTCTGGATTGAAGCTGTGGTTTTCCCTGTCTCAAGTTTGGTGGAAGGTAATGAAATTGAACTGAGGGTTGCTCATACACCATATTCATTAATTTTGGAGCTACTGATGATGATGGTAATCTGAACTCCTGAGTCTGTAATATGGGAGTGATGGGAATAATTCATTGCAATGTTGTAGCCTGATTTGGCATTTCAGATCCGTAATACAAGACGCAGTGGCTATAAAAGCCTCCTTGAGGCAAAAGGAAGAGATGTATAAAAGAGGAAAAGGTTAACATTAAGAGGAAGAAAATGTTTCCAAAAGGCCTGTGAAACATCTGCCGTATTGTTAAAAATATTTGGGGCTATTATGGGAACCTGCTGCGGTGCTTAGGGATCCGTTGCAGCCTGGAGGAGAGACCAAACCAAGCAGAGCCGTCGCTGACATGGGCACGTGCAAACTTCCAGTGTAGGCTGAATCTGTTTTCTACTTGAATCACACAAAATATTTCTTTGCTATAGTAATGTTTGCATTAAAAAAAAAAAAAAATCAAAAATAACAAACTGGTAACGGCTTTCCCGGCAGTGTGAGTAGCATAAATGTACTGCCAGTTTTAAGGTGTTTGTCATAACCTTGGTCACAGCAAAATGTGATCTCTTTTTGAAAAGCCAAAACAATAATTTTTTTTCAAGAGGAAACCTTAGGGAAAAAAATACTTCTGGAATGTAGAACTTGCTATTCCTTTGAATCTGCCAACAACCGGCAGTGTTTTTGTTGTTGGTTTTTCTTTTTCCTAAATGCTTTCCCTCACAAATGAAATGATGTAAATACGTTATTTACATTATCTAAAATAATGTCAAGTAATTTCATTTGGCTAATGTGTTGATTCTTCTTAATTTTGAAAAGAAAAATATTTTGCCTCTGGTAGAAGTAAAGACTCAGCATGCACAGCCCCAGCGCTAAAAGGGAGACCTTTAAGTCCTAATGCATGCTTATTCTTTAGATAGGGACTGAGTGATCTTTAAAAGTGAGAAAGCTGCATCAGGAGATTTGACAAGGTTCATTAAAGTCCAATTAGAAAATTCATTTTGACACTAGGCATCCTGCCCCTTTCATCTCTGAAACAAAAACAATAAAAGTTTCATCACATACAAGTAAACACATATTTTTAAAGTATTATGGAAATAAATAATTCTCATGTTTAATTCATCTCCTTGTATAATAATTGATGTCTATTAGGGATTCTGACCAGGCATTAGGTAGGACCAGCTTCATCATAACACAGTGTAGCATTGGATGTGTGATTCACAATTGTCCATAGCGGGAATTACATCAAATGAATTGAAATAAAAATTATTTTCAGAAGAGTTATGAAAGATCTTTTTTAAAGAGATCATCTGTTTTCTGAGAAGTGCAGTCTTGGCATACACTCAAAAACCCATGACTCAGCACCTTTACATTGGGGGATTTTTAATGGTTCTTTAACTACTACTTTTATTCATTTTAGGATCATATTATTTTCAGTTGTTGGTTCTCAGGAATAACCTCCTCCTCTCCGCTCCCAATATTACAAAAATTGAAATTTCCACTTTGGTTGCTTAATTACAGAATATGGGTTTTGTGAGACTCATAATGATGTGGACATTTATAACATCAGTAAATCCAGACATAAAATTAAAGCATTAGGCAGCTCCTATGTCCTACGGCTCTTAAGGCTGCTCCTAATTCCCTTTTTTGCAGCGATACCAAGCATGCGGCGTTTGTTATGCCATGGCAGATGCCTTGTGGAGCCAGTCCTTTTCCCCAGTGCCTGCCCTTGCCCTGACTTCATTTCCTCCATGGCACGGCTTACCTGGGCAACATTATGCAGCCTTCTGAAATTGTGCAAAACTTTTAAATAAACATTGGATTTTGGACCGAATGCAGACGTGGGGACTGGGGTGATGGTGGCTCCTCAAAGTGCTGGATCCTGGCTGTTCAAACACAGCGTTTGAGTGGCCTGTGCTGCGGAGCGGGTGCTATGTGCCTTTTTTGTCAGAAAATGATTGGGAAAGGTAAATGAGTTCTGTGGTGCTTTTTTATTGCATTTATCTCAATCACATGCAATTCATGGAAAAGGATTTCTGGAATCTTAAAACATAGAAAACAGAGTTCTATATGGGCAAATCCTATGGAATGATTGGCACGTTCCATGGGAAGAGATGCCCAACGTGCTCTCACTCAGCCCAAGTCTTGGCCATAATGAGTTTAGGAGAGTTTTTAATTACCAAATTGGTGATGTTCAGAACTTTTCTGGAAGTTGCAGCTGCTCAGTTCTTAGTCCTGTGGCGCAGGTCATTGGGGACCGCAGCGTTTCGGCTGCCCCACAAGAAATATATTTCCATGAGTTTTAAATATTATTCATTGATACTGACCTTGCAGTAACAGTATTTCCCAGAGGAAACTCATATTTTAAGGCTCCATAATTTTCAATGTAAATCACTGTGTTGAAGGGAAAACCCTCATAAGATATTTATTTCACAACCGTGATTATAAAAATAATGTTCTAATCTGAAAAAAAAGACATAAATGGGAAAATCCACAGAGAACCCCTTAACATCTAAAACCAAGCCAGCCCAGTGACTCAGATGTTATTGTTATTTCTTAGTGTTCATAAAGAACTTTCTCTGAGACTATCTTGAAAGACTAATAACTAAATGAAATAAGCTGCCCTATTCCTGTCTTAGGTAGGCTAGGTCTTAAAGCTAGCAGTACAAAGTGTAGCCTCATAGTCTTTAATCATTAAATAAGCATTTTGCAAAGGCGGTGGCTGTAATGGAGGCCCTGCTGTGTGTTTCTTCACCGCTCTGTGAACACTTGGCCAATTATTTTGGTGAGTCCCACCTAAAGGGACAGAAATAAGCACATCCGTTCTAGTAGAAATGGCTCAGTAACTTTTAGATGGTGGCAAAATTAGGCTTGTGACTATGAACTCTTGGGGTCAGTACACTTGATCATTCTGAAACAGTTGTCTTAAATTCAACCCAAATGTTTCCTGCTG